>NW_013652760.1:0-50505 GCF_000499385.1 Eimeria necatrix
CACCTAATTTAGCTTCCAGACACCCTTTAAACTCCCCTGTAGGCTGCATATTTGCACATTCCGGACGCTGTTTGCAACTCTGCAGTCACACGCTCAGCAAAGTCTTTTCAAGCCACGGCGCCGCAACTGGTGGCAAGATTTCGCTGCATTTCTGTCCAGGGGAGTCCTAGAGGGCTATTCATTGTACTTAACAACGTAAGTCAATACTTTGGCTAATAAAAACAACTACGGGGTTGTGGCGCTAGCTCTCAAGCGGTGGCCTGCAGGCGACAAACATGATCAAGTGCCAACACCTTGGAAAGGAGAATCTGCAGCTCTCATTCGTGTTTGATTCCGATTTTCACATTAAATGGAGTGTTCCAGTAAGAAAAAAGGCAGCAAAAAGATGTTGATTTCGGAAGATGTCAAGCAACAAGGTAGTTCATGGGCACTGCCGCTCGCGGGGGCTTCAGGCACAGCCAAGCGCAAGGCTTCAAGATTACAATGTGCAGTTTCAAGTTGCCTTCAAAGCCCTCAAGAGCATTTTCGGTTCGCTTTTACAAAAAGCAATTCCAGTGAAACGTAGCATGACAAATACGCGGAGGCCTTACAGGCCGTTGCCGGCG
Organism: Eimeria necatrix; assembly: GCF_000499385.1. Classification (NCBI taxonomy): domain Eukaryota; phylum Apicomplexa; class Conoidasida; order Eucoccidiorida; family Eimeriidae; genus Eimeria; species Eimeria necatrix. The sequence continues at coordinate 606 of NW_013652760.1, forward strand.
TGGACTAAGCGTGCGACTGCTCCCATACAAGTGCAGCAGCGCCCGTGTGCCTCTAAATCGCATATTAGTACTTAAGGGAGACTAGAGTTAAGCTCAGAGACAGGGCAAGGCTCTGCTGCTTTCGTAATATAAGCACTGTTGGGGACACGGGGAGCTACTGTTCATATCAAGAAGCGCCTACACATAAGCCCGTTTTGTGGGTTGTGTTAGTCAGGCAGCGCCTCTGAGAAAGGATTTCATTGAGCGGTACCCCAGGCACACAAAGAAGGAACTAGTGCAGAGCTTTTAGTCGGGAATCTCGACACTATTCAAATCGAGCTGAACATCAGCAGCACTACCACAAAATGATATCGTGGAATTTTGAGAACGTGCTTATCAGCCGATTTCGTTCCTCGGATGAGCACCGGAGCCCATAAACTACCTTTCTGGTCATGCATCATCAGTGCCCGCCGCCTCTGCCCCTATTTCTTGCAAATAGGGCAGCCAACGGCACTCGCGAGGCCCGTCATTCCCCCCTTACTGGGGCACGTTTTAGTTCGTCTCGCATGACCGAGTTCCACTTAGCACCATCCACAGCCCCATAATGCCACGAAACTGAGCCTAGTACTAAAAAAAGAATGCTATGAGGCGTTGCTGTATAGCTTCACGTGTGACCAGGCTGTCGGTACAGGGTGGTGGCCTCTGTCGCCAACCCCGCCAAAAAGTTGAGCGCCACCAGAGGAGATTCATCAGCCACTGCAGCTGCAGCTGCATTGACCTTACGTAGAAATTGATTTTTCACCTTTAAGCCCACAGCTTTGATTGATTGTGTTGAGTTGCTTTTGAATACGAAGAGCTCCTGCATCTCCTCGGAGTGCTGGCTGCCTCTGGTCTGACCCGATCTTTCCCATGATAGCGTTACAAACTAGTTCCTCGAGACCACCGTTGCCTATAGCTTTGCATTCTTTGGGGATCGTTAGTTTGGTGTCTTTGTTCGCTACTTTGCCATTACTTGCAGCAGGCGCCTAAAAATCGGCCCTGGCGGACGGGCCTCTCTCTTTCCTCTAACTTTAGGATACTCTTGCGTTGCGGGGTAGCGATTATCTTGTTACACTCAAAAGTGTACTTAAAATTCCGCTAACGAACGCCCAAGCTCTACACGATTCAGAGACGGTAACAGTTCACTCTCCACGGGCAACCTTAAGTGACCTGAAATGCTGTACCTGTTCCAAGAGAATGCGCAATGCACACTGAAATGCATTACAATGAAATGCCCACTTTGTTGATGTTAAGACGAAAAGGCCGCAACTCCACGCAAAATAAAAACTGTAGCTATGGACGGCCACGACTAACACAGGTTTCGTGCACTGGGACAGCCGACGCTCATCTTCAGCTGAATACGGGCTACCCTCAAGACTAACTCACAAAAGTTTCAAAAATACCACACGAAGATATAATTTCATGGGACAGAATGACCCGAAAGGGCTGCGTTTGTGGCTGGTTGGCTGCATGTCTGGCCAGTCACTCGAGTGCATGCACATAGCGAGTGTGAGAGCGTGTCTGCGATCTGTGACGGTAATAATCCTCTTTTGCAGTCAATTCCTATTTTATACAGCCGCTATGCGGCAACGGATTGCTCCACTACTGCTCGCAGCACCGCTCGTCTTCGTCCCAGCGAACACTGCCAGGCACAGCCGTCCGTCAACTATTCGGCACTGATCGAGCTCCAAGGGACCTGGCACAAGGTCTGTCTTTTCGCACGATTTCAGTTACAGGTCACAAAAACTCTACCGTGGCATTTTGGTTTGCACACATGTAGCCACAAAACGCGGGTTTTGTTCGCCAGCCTGTGTTAACCGGCTTCGCCTTTCGCGTACATTTCGCTGTAGCAAACCTCCACGACAGCAGCCCGTAGCTGCTGGCCAGAAGGGGCACGGTTCACTGTGGATCTTCATTCATCGGAAGGCAGTAAACTCAGCCAATTGGACGCGAAGGTCCTTCTGACTGAGTGCAGTCGTCTTGCATGTTTGGTGAGACTCAGGCCTTCCCGGGAGAAGCACTCAAGACAGCACCGCACCTGCACTTATCTGTAGAATGTCGAGACGCTACGACTCGCGCACAACCACATTTTCCCCCGAAGGGAGGTTGTACCAGGTGGAGTACGCTCTAGAGGCAATCAACAATGCCTCTTCAACGCTAGGCATCCTCGCCAAGGATGGCGTTGTCCTAGCTGCTGACAAGATGGTCACTTCCAAACTCCTTGATCAAGGAAGGTCTAAGGAGAAGTTGTACAAGGTAGTGTGCACGAACAGGCGTACAGGACCTCCACATGCGCCTATCGGCGTTTCTAAGCCCTTTTTGCATGCCTTTTTGCATTTCACGTAGCAATTTTTGTCTATAATTGCGTTAATATACTTGCGGAGCAGCTACACTACTAGAAAAGAAGAGTGGGGCTGGTTTCGCGGGCTTTGCTGCAGTTGCTGCAGCGGTGTCTGAAGGCAGCACATGTGTGAACTGCCTTTTCGCCGCTTCAGGTGGACAACCACGTGATGTGCGCAGTCGCGGGCTTGACGGCTGATGCCAACATTCTCATTAATCAGGCAAGAGTCAACGCGCAGCGCTTTTTGTATCACTACGGAGAGCCGCAGCCAATAGAGCAGCTGGTGGTGCAGCTGTGCGACATCAAGCAGGTACGTAGTACCCAATCTTCCCACTTGGTCATATTTTCATGTCTTTTCCTTTTTTTTCTACAGTAAAAACGAGTTATAGCTCTCTATTTCGGAAGAACAGCGCTTAGAGTGGGATCCTTTGGCGGGGAGGGAGTCGGGGCTGTAAGAAAAATGCAAAACTTCGAATATTTGTGTTCAGTCCTACACACAATTCGGCGGTCTACGCCCATTCGGCGTGAGCTTTCTCTTTGCCGGCTGGGATAAGCACCACGGCTTCCAGTTGTACCACACGGACCCCTCGGGCAACTACTCGGGGTGGAAGGCCACAGCCATCGGGGTGAACAACCAGTCTGCGCAAACCATCCTAAAGCAGGTGAGCACGACGGCGCTTATACAGCTTTTTTGCTGCAGCGCCCCTACAAAACAACCTGTTTGGCTGCCTTCCTGGCTGGTGTGCTACAAAAGAATGGGCAAACAACCCTCTGTGATGATGTCTGAGTTCCTACGTGCACCAAATAGTTGCAGTTTTTGCGGCTACTGGCGTTTTGGTTAACCAACAGCTGCTGTGTGCTGATGGGCTTGACGCAGGAACTGCGAGACGATATGGACGTCGCAGCAGCTCTTGATTTAGCAGCCAAAGTGCTCAACAAAACTATGGATACCGCGGCGCCCAGTGCAGACAAGCTCGAGATTGCAGTTTTGCAATTCGACCCAAAGAACCCCACTGTTCTTGAGCAGCGGTCTCTGCCCACAAAGGAGGTTGAAGTTCTAATGAAAAGAGCGCAGGAGCAGCAGGCAGAGGCGCAGTAGAGCGTGCTGAACAAGAAGTGATCTGGTGACCCGACAGTGTTGTTCACTTCCACTGATGCAACGCGAAGAAATAAAGACCCAGGTGTTCGCAGACTTCCCCAGAAGTGGCGCATACTTGTGTACAAGTGCCCGGACTACCTTAGGCACTGCGTAGCTCTCGAGAAGTGGCACATACTGCGGTCAGCAGGCTTGACCGTGACGCATGCACTCGCACTAGTTGATGGTTTTCCTACACAGACTACATGCCATTACATTTCAATGTTGGTCTGTCTAGCTCGGTCAAGCGCTAGCTCCGGCGTTTGAAACTGAACCTCCTGGAGGAAAAGGAGCTTTCCGTGAAACGCTACTCGACTTCTGATTGCTGTACCAAATAGCTCCTACTGACTACACAAAGTAGCGCTACATCTGAAGGCTCTTTGGTGAAACGCAATGAACTGCTCGTGTCAGTGAACGCGCACCAGATTGGCAAGTTGCAAGTCAATTGTTCGTCACATGTTGCTGACTGAATACCGGCGTCGAGCCAGCATCAAGCTGCAGTTAAATGCTTTCACACCGCAAAGGGATGCGCGTGGGGAGCCGAGGCAGTCACCCGCACTGACCAAACCTCTCCTCAAAGGAGTGCGCAGCAACCCCGATCACATGTGACTCTGAAGCACCCCTGGGCTGCCGCTAGTCCAAGTTAAGTCGCGTAGTCCAGAGCCCCCCGCAGCCTCCACCAGCTCTTGTCTGCTTCTACACTATGCAAGTAACGAACTCGACCGGCACAGTGGAGCCTTCAAAGCGCACTGACAGCCGCCCGAGCTGTACCGCGGCTGACTACTCCCTGGCGGTTGTCTGACGCCTCTGCAAATGGCCGCAGAGTCCATGCTGGTGCTTCGCCCGCGCGGCTAAGCACGTTGCTGCGGTCTGCGTCGTTCAAAAGCAGCGACTCCTGCTTTCTGCATGCGTCTTCTTCTTGGCCCGCGGCCCCCTGCTGGTCGCCAGCTGTTCCACGCGAGGCAGGAACAGGCTCGCGACGCTCCTGCCCATTTTCTGCAACTTCTTGCACATCAGGGCACCGCGCGTTCAACTCTCTATCCGAAAGTCGTGTGCAGTTTGCACATTCCAGCTGCTGCACGGGCTGTCTCGGGGCGGAGGATACAAATGCATCAACACCCTGACGGGCCTCACGAAACGCGGTGTCTTTGCACCCGAGCTGTTCGTGGCATTCGTCAGCAGAAGGCACAGGTGTGCAGTCGCAGTTGCTTCTGTCTGAAGGAGATGGAACAGTGGAATCCTGGAGTGAACGAGGAGTGCCCGTTCGCGAGTTGGTCCCATCTTCCTCAGTGCTGGAGTCCTCGCAAGTCCTCCCGGCTGCTGTCGATTGCACCTCTTCAGTAACAGTCTCTTTCTCGACGCTGACAGCTCGCTCGCCTTCAGCAGAGTCTTCGGGGGATGCGCTGCTGCCGAGAGAAGAAAAAGAGCTGTTTGCGACTGTCTTCGCGTTCGTCTCCAGACACAAATGCCCTTTCCCCGTATCAGCGGCCGGGAAAGCTGCACTCGGGACAGGAGGCCGAGCAGGGCCAATCACCCGCGCCACTTTGGGCTGCGGCTGTTTGCTCGGCAAGCAATATGACACCACCCTCTTGCGAGTCGATGAAGTAGGAGGCACCCATCCTCCTTGAGCCGGCCGGCGCTGCACATTAAGATAACGCGGCTCTCTTTTCACGCATTCGTGAAGACTGGCGAGTTGCGCGCGAAATGACTCATTTGGCCTCGCCAGGGGGTTTCGGCGACGGACGAAGGCAAGCGCCTCGTCCGAAGACATGTCCTCATACTTTATCAAGTAAGAGCAAATGAACGCAACTGACCGCGAAACACCCTGGCTACAGTGAATCAGAAGGTTGCCGTCCTCTCGCGTGCGGCAAGTTTCCATAAACTCCCACACATTCTGGAAGTACGGTTGTAGCGTCTCGGCTTGGGTGTCGAAGATCGGAACCCGCAAGTACCTGAAGGCAAGGCGAGAGCCTCGAGTGAGGCGCTCGTGGAAATTCGGCACGCCGCCTTCGCCACAAGGCGGCGTGCAGTTAATTATATACACAATCTTCCGTCGCCTCAGCAGCTTCTCGTTCCGGGCGACTTTCTTGTCGCCCCAGAAAAGCCATGGAAAGCGAACGGAATCAAGTGGCTCCAGATCGCAAGAATTGTCGTGAGCCTCCATTTCCCCACCAAAGAGGCAGAGACGCACCAGCTAGCCACCGAACTGGAGCGAAGGTGAAAGCGCACGCCCTTACCTCACCCAAAATTCCATAAGCGAGGCGACTGAATAGCCGGTGATGCTGGTGATCGGCGAGCTGCAGTGCAAGAAGACTGACTTTGAATAAATACTCCAGTGAGACCACCAAAAAAAGTGGTCCCGGACGCACGGCTACAGAGTGGCCTTTCAAGGACCACTGTAGGCCGGCGCAGAGCTCCGAAAATCACTCTTTCCAGCAAGCCGTTGAAGATTGTGCCGAAGAGTGTCGCCGAACAATCGCGCCTTTCAAAGAAGACTTTGATTCAGATTAGAAAAAGAAACGATAAAATTCCCAGTATTTGAAAGAACTGCTCTGCACTGGGCTGCGTGGAGTCACGAGCTCGGTCAGTGAAGCGGCCAGCTGGCACGGTGGCTTGCATGCCACTAGCGCCCCATCCGACGCCACCCACCAAAACTCCCGCGTATGGTGATCTTCTGTAAAGGCAAGAGTAAATTCACTCCCTGAATATGAGGAAAACAAGTCTACAATGGAGAAGGAAGAGGAGCTCCACTGGCGCCCCGTCCAACGCGACCCGGCAAAACTCCAACGTCTTGTGGTCTTCTCTGAAGGCGAGAGTAAACTGATTCGCTCAAAACGAAGAAAAATACTCTTCAATGGAGAAGATGAAGCAGCTGGACTCCCGCTTCACGAAAAGCTTCTCATGCGTGACTGGCGCGGTACGACCGGACGTGTTGAAAAAATGGCGGTCCAGAGGCCATACGCAATCCCCTCTGTCTTTATACACTAGCCAAGAAAGGCATTCACTTTTTCACGCATTACCTCTGAAAGACAGTGAGCGACGTTCCCTTCAAAGCAGGCAGGGAACAGTTACCGGTGCAATAGGGGCCAAGAAAGGGCTGAAGCCAGCCCCAAGTTCCGGTATCTTCCACTGCAGCCTCTATGAAGCTGGCACTATTTAAAACAATTGAGCTGAAAATCACACACTTAACTTCACTTCCTCTCACGCTGAACACAAATATTTCGGAAAAGCTGCAGTACAGCTAACGGCAATGTCGCCGCTCAGGCCCACAGAACATGTAGGATTCTGTACTCATGCTTGAATGCATGGCATCCACTTTCTCCGTCACAAGACGAAATTTTCGAATTTTATAATTGCCTCTGAGGCTTACGACGACTGGAGCAGCTCCCACGTAGACAGTAGAGGGTGTTCAATGATTGAATGGTGTGCGCTACTCTTTTGCTTCCAGTCCCCAGCTGCCCAGAAAGGCACCACTTGTAGTTCTCTAAGTCTTACTGCGTGTACATTATTAACAAAATCTTCAGAAGATTACAATTGTTTACTACGCTACTGGGCCACCTGAGGTCCTACGGGTCGCAGCAAGAGGGACAGGACAGAATTCAGCGTGGAGCTGATATTCTCCAGCGGTTCAAGCATCTTTGCATGCATGACTGAAAGGAGCGCACATCATACATGCATAGTAGCCATTTCTAGTCTTCCGGTCTTCTAAGAGTCCCTTTTAGCCTAGGCAACCCTATGACACCGTCTAACGAGCGTCTTCGAGAAGCTCTACTCTGACGGCAAGATTTATAGCCCTGTAGAGACCTTCGTCTCTCTGGTATGGGATTCTCAGTAGGTTGATACCCCGCCTAGGAAATACCATCAGAAAAGTTCACGGACACGGCGGGGGCCACGCATTTCAGTAGGATGGATAGCGCTCAAGAAGCCACAGTCGAAATCGAACATTGGTGAGAAGCGAATGAGCACTTAGGCGCTGCCTCGATGCAGTGACTTTTAAAATGATTACTGCCTGCTGGAGACAGAGAGGCAACGTACTGCAACGACTGGTGCGCACGTGACTGCTGGAATTTTCTCTCAGCATCGGGTGTGAGGGTCACCAAACTTATACACGCCACACAGAGAGCAAATACCAGGACTATGCGTCCAAAGGTAGGCCTTTTTCTCTTATGGACTCGGTGTAATAGAGGACGGTGCGGCAGCAAGCTTCCTACCATCCAAGCGAAAACGCATACTGCAAATCACCAGCCGATGCTCCTGCTTGGACTGCACCCTCAGAGGCACGAGTTGGACTTTCCATGAACACAGCTCCTATTTAAGAATATGTCGCCAAAAGCGCAGAGCCACATATTTTTGCTAATGCTCTGCTGCAGTTGGTCAGAGCATTTCCGAAAATGTCTCGTCAGACATGCAAGTTCTCGTGAGACTCCCTTTATCAACACAATGCTACGACGCTTTAGAGCCACAGTAGCTCGTACCTCAATGGAAGGTAGTCCAACTCACGGATCTGCCTGTTAACTTGCCGCTGAAACTGTAGTTTTAAGCATTCTTCTGTTTTAAGTCTTCAAAGTGCTCCTTTCATATGCCTTTAGGTAAATCCCCAACCCAATTTGGGGCGGCATCGCGATGTAGTTCTCATAAGAGACCCGTATAGCAACATTCATTGTCCGTTTCTGGAATTTCCCCGAAAGCAATCCAGAAAATATATGAGTTGCTTTTTGGAGCACTGGAAGCAGAGACAAAGGGAATGGAGTTATTTTTCGTTTAGCCTAGCTATTGTCGTTGCCGTAGGCATGCAACACAGTTCTAGTAGTTTAAGTCGCAGTGCAGGCTGCTCTACGCTTGACTTCTCGCAGATAATGCAGTAGATGCAGCGGGGAGGGTCACATGCAGGTTCCGCTATCCAAGACTGGGTGCTTTCGAAGTCTTTCTGCGAATTCCGTCAATAAACAGAAAAATTGTACGTCACTGTACATTGCTCGAAAATAGCGGAGAGCCTGTCTATTTGCCTGCATTCTAAGAAACATAGTTTGTCTTTTGTCAGCAGTGACAGGCAACGTATGTGTGGTTCCGTGCACACGGCTTGTAAGAGGAGGGGACGCTTTTCATGTTGCGCTATTGGGTCTTCCTGCAGCAAATTTTTTCCAAGTTAACATGTGGCAAGTGGCCAACTCCGGACGCTGTTGCAAAGCGTATTCAACGAGCTCTGCAACAGCCATCCACCTTTTTAGATGATGGGCCTCTTGCCCCTCTTAAAGTAGCCGGGCCTTTGTCACAACCAGCTTCACAATATCGCCCGGAGAGCGCAGTATGGAAATGTTTACCGTCGCCCCCACAGAAAGATGCGCGACGGCAGCCCTTTTAGCTCGCCTGCTAGGTTGTATTTTAAGCAGAATCAGATCATCGACTGGTTATTCGTTTGAGATGTACTGTTCAATGCCCTGCTGGCAGGCCTCTTCTCACCATACATCAGCCTCTGGTCCTGGTGGAAATGTAAAGCAGCATCGCAGTTCAAAAGAAAGTAAGACGGATGCCAGTTCGAGTTATCTTCGAGACGCCGGAGACAGGGGTGTTTCAGAAACTCTTACCGGTGGGCAAGCGCTAACAAGCCATGGTACAGATGGAGAAGGTAGCCCAGAAGGCGGTACGTTTGCCATTCTGTACACAGCAAGTCTCTCCTATCAGGAAAGGAGATTTTGGTCTCCTTGATATCTTGCTTTCCTGTTTGACTGGTGTCCCTGTCGTGAACAGCTAGTCAGCCTACAGATGCTTCTCCTGGGAAGTCCAAGGCAAAAAAGGGCAAAAGTTCGAGTAGAAAAGAAGAACGACCGAAAGGTGGCTCCAATGAAACTGGAAACGACGCGACTGCAGATCCAGAGCTCGCTAAAATGACCAGCTCCGAAAACAAGTCCAAGAAACATAGGACCAAAGAAGAGGATTCGAGTAACGTGAGCGTCAAGGCAGGAGGCAGCACAGGGGAGGAAAGTCCGTCATTGCAGTTGAAAAAAGATAAAAAAAAGAAACATAAAGATAAAGAGAACGAGTTGAAGGCTGAGAGCCCGAGCCAAGCGAGCTTGAAAGTAGAAGGCACCGAAGAACAGGAGCCGTCATCAAATGCTGAAAAGCCAAAGAAACAAAAGTCTAAGCACAGCAAGGACAAGGGTGAAAGCAGTCATGGTCCAAGTCAAACAAGTGACGGAGGAGCAGACGACGCATCAGCGGAGAAAGCTGGTGACTCAGGCACTACGGGCGAAAAAAAGAAGAAGAAAAGCAAAAGTGAGACAGAAGGTGAGCCAGTCGGCAGTGAAGAAGGTGCAACAGCAAAATCTGATGCAAAAAAGAAGAAAAAAAAGACAGATGAAGAAAAATCGCATGAAGAACTACCTTCAGGAGATAGTGTGAATGCTAAAGATGGTGGGAAAAAGAAAAAGAAGAAAGACAAGGACGAAAGCAAAGAATCTGCAGGGACGCATGAGAGTAATGAGGAGAAAGCGCCTGAAGAGCTACAAGCAGGAGATGGCGTGAACGCTGCCAAAGAAGCTGGAAAGAAAAAAAAGAAGAAAGACAAAGACGAAAGCAAAGAATCTGAAGGGACGCATGGGACTAATGAGGAGAAAGCGCCTGAAGAGCTACCAGCAGGAGACGCTGTGAGCGTTGCCAAAGAAGCTGGAAAGAAGAAAAAGAAGAAAGACAAGGACGAAAGCAAAGAATCTGAAGGGACGCATGAGAGTGGCAACCCTGATTCAGAAAAGACAATGGAAAAAAAGAAGGAAAAAAGCAAGACAAAAGATGCTGGCGAAAACGCTGAAGGAAAGAATGGCGACTCTGCCAACAAGGAGGAAAAGAAAAAGAAGAAAGCCAAGGAAGAGGCAAAAGACCAAGGAGAAAACGCCGGAGATTCGGCCACAGAAGCGAAAGAAAAATCGAAGCGGGCCGATGAGAAAAAAGACGCACTAGTATCTCCCGAAAAGCAGGAGGACGAAACAGAAGCTCCAGACGCCAAAAAAAAGAAAAAAAAGGACAAGTCAGAGGCACAAGATGCAGCAACGAGCAAGCATGAAAGTGGGACTGACGAAAGCAAGTCGAAGAAGAAAAAAAAGGAGAAAAGCGACGCTCCTGATGCAATGGACGATGGTGGAGAGAAACAGAAATCCACAAGCAGCTCGGCCCCTAACTTTTCTAGTCGTAAGTACTGCCACTCTCTGCCAAGACAAATATTCTTACACTGAACCATATTTTCAACGAAAGTGTCTATTGCCGTTATGGCTTCTCTGACTCTGATTATATGCAGATCCTGCCTCTACAATTACCAGGAACTACGAACTAAAGCTTCCAGTGGGAGCAAAGCAAACCCAGGCAAGCTTCTACACAGAATGTATATCGTTGTATCAGCGAAATGCCCTAAGTGCCCTCTCTCCGCGTCTCGCAATAAGCACCCTTCCCGCCAGGCTCACTGTATACAGCCAGCCTATTACGGAGGCTAAGGCTTGTGACACAAACGCATGTGTGGACAAGCGTGTCATTTTGCTCCTTTTGTGCATGACGCACCCAGAGGCTGTCATACCAGAATCCAAAAGATGAAAGCATAGAGATTGTTATTACATCATCTGATTCTGACGTCATGACTCCCAAGTACGCTGACTCATTTCATTAGTAGGTAGGTTCTGTGGCGCCAAGGTGGTGCGAACACAAGCGCACTATTGATTCGAAATGACTAATTTGCGCTTGCAGGAAGCCTGAAATGACACTGGGCCCTGGCGAGAGTGTGAAGATACCCGTATCATTCCAAGAGGTCTGTAACGCAATCGCCTTGACTAGCGCACCGAGCGGGGGCTCTGCAGCAGCTAGGTGCCAGGAATAGGCAACTCCGTTTTGTAGTTCCGATATGCCAAGTTCTGCCTTTATCATTTAGGTCGCTGAACCATGCGAGAAAACTGTGTACCTCTACATGTTGCAAAAAGGATCCGATCAAATAATGTACGGCGAAAAAGAGAGCAGCCTTGCTAGCAATTCATCGGCTTTTGGCTAGAGAGAGCTTTGCCGACCTCAGTACTCGTTGGCAACTTAGAACCAGAGAGCTTGGATTGCGCCATAGTGTATGCACGTAGCAGCAGCCTGCACATCGTTGCTCCCAACTAAAGAGCATCCCTGGGTCCGTTGGCTCCATCTGCAAGAGGACATATGCAGGTTTTTGGGATTTTGATTGCTTGTGCTCAGGGAGTGTGTGCAAATCACCCTTACCTTCAACTAGACCTCGCACCTACGGTGCATGGTGCACGCAAACTGAAGACAAAAATCGGTACTGCAGGAGAAGTCGCGCAGACTCGCAAGCTCAGCCCCACTTGCTTCTCGCAGCTACAAGAGACAGATTCAGGCGGTACACGCCTTGCACCATTGGTCGCATGTTCCTACTGTGAGACTAGTGTCAAATACGGCATAGACTAAACATGAGAACGTGCTGTGCTGTTCCTTTTAGTTGCGATTGACCATTCCCACAGCCAACTGAAAGAAAGATTAGTCGGGGCTATTTCACCTGGGCAGTTCCCAGTACTAACCAACTCTGCGTTATGTCGATTGGGGATGTACACTACAAAAGAGCTGTAATCCCCTCGGTGTGGCCTCGCAACAAAGCCAGCACCGCAGATGCCATGCAATAGGTCGTTAAACGATGACGAAAAATGTGTTGTCGTTCGACGTTCACAAACAAAAATGATAAGCCAAAATGTTCATCGAACGGGATACACCCATGTTTTAGTTCATGGATGATTGCTCCTTCAGCTGTTTTAGGACCTGACTGGGTGTAAGAATGCTTGTGCCGCCTGAGTAAGCAGTAAAAGCACATGTGCGAAGTAGAACATAAACTAATTTCATTTCAGCGCACTAATTGAATGACACAAGGAAGTAAAGCTAGGAGACTTGCCTAATTAGACCCACCAATAAAGATTTCGCAGTTAAGCTCTTTCGATACTTCATACGCGCATCTCATTTCGGACTGTAAGATTCCGCCCAAAACGAAAACTACCAGGCGTTTTTTTGATTTCTCAAGGGCATTAACAGAGCTCTGCGGCTGAAAATTCCAGGCAGCGAAAATGATTTCAACAGCCATAATGCGCTGAAAGTACTGAAACATTGGAACAACACTGTCTGGAGTCACTTTTACGGGAATGCTTACCTTCTGCACAACCTCCGGTAAAGCAGAATCCCAGGTCCACTCTGTCGAACGCCCAATGACGGAAGCTGCAAGAGGACAAGGATGGCAAAACATAGCAAAAAGTTTTTCTTACAAGGACTGTGCAGGGAAGTAGAGTGTCAGCTTATAATGTCAAAGGAACAGGAAAAAAAGCAGTTTCCACTGAGAAACGGGACACGCGCACTTTCTCGCTTTGCCCGCACTGGTTCTTCGACAGCGCTTCTCCCCCTGAAAATAAAGTGCAATGCCTGAAATCGAATCTCGTGAAAATGAAATCACGAAAAAAATCGTGCAAGAGCCTTCTGTATGTTGGACTCGACAATACTCACGACGGCTCATCCACGAAAGGGTAGAGACCTCGGTGTAGGGTTCCCTGGATTGACTTCTGCGCTCCAAAACGCATCAGAATGGTAGGCGCTAAAAAGAAGCGTAGAACTCCCGCCCTTCCAATTAAAGGTTTGTTGTTCGTGTATTGTTCCTCACTTCCATTATCTCACGGATTGCCGGCTCAAACCTTGACAAGTCGTAGCGGGCCCGCTTTGCTCGTTGTTTGAAAAACCTGACTTTGTCCCGGTCTTCCTCAAAACGATGGGCAGGCTTAGATTTCTGCATTATTGGAAAGCATAAGCAGTCGTACTGCCGCACTTTAAAATGCGAATGGCAGCCTTTAGCTTGTGTGCACTCGAAGAAAATCCAAGCTCCCACACGAATGTTGAACACTTTTTGTGAGCAGACGCTGTTCGCACCACGCTACTTCCCCATGAATTCTACTGGTCATGACCTTACAGAAGCTTGCTCGCGCGACAAGGAAGCCGTGTGGAGTTCAACTGCGCCACACAAAAAGAAACCCAGAATTGATCATCACAAGGGCGGTGGGCTTGAAAGCGTGGAACGCTCGTCACCATTTGCTTGTGCAGTGTGCAGTAACATCACCCACGTTCTAGGAATTTTTGAATACAGCGTTGATTAACTAGGCTCATCTGCGCTGTTTCCATAACCTGAAGGCAAAACCCACACAGCGAGCTGTAGCGTAAACAGTAACTACAGGAAGTTCGGCAATCTTGACAATTGACTAGATCTATCTCGTGCTTGCCTTCGTCCGATCTGCAGTATCCATGCCAAGCATTTGAGTAAACTCAAGCAGAAGTAGTCGAAGCTTCTCATCAGACCTGAGACACAGCACACCTAGAAAACCCAATAGAACACTTTGAAGCGCTTCTCGTATTCGCCACATGGCTGGCAGAGCCCACTATTATTATTATAAAGGCCCACCCGATTGTGCCATCAGAGACCAGTGATGCAACCGCTGCTAGCAGCTTCGTTGCACTGATTTCCTTTCCATCTTTGTCGACGCCACAGCACAGGTCCTGGAAAGAAATTTTAACATTACAAGGGCTCTTTTGTTTACGTTGTCGAATCGGTGGCAGCATCTAGCTCTCCAAGATTGTTCTGGTTGCTTAGCTAGGGCCTCGTGAGGGGCTGCAAGCTTTTGCCCAAACCGAACAACGACATGCAGCTCCGCATAAAACATACCTGCTCCACGGCACCAACAGTCATGATCCTCAGATCTTGAAGCTTATCGAAGCACTTCTCACTGAGAGTAACGTGTGTCCAATACTGGAAGAATACCACACACAAAACAAGCAACTAAATTGAGATATCTACATTACCTCCGAAATCTGCTGATTTATCAAAAGGTGTCATTTAGCAGTACCCTTGACAGCGCCTCTTGGTATTGCGGAAGGGAGCGAATAGCTTTCAAGGTGTCTTCCGAGGTTGTTGCCTGAAACGGGACAGAAATCGACGCCACGGAAGATTTATTCTGGGGAAGGAAGCATGCACGTGGAACACGTATCCTCAAAAAGTCGAAGACTTGATGGGATTTGCTTCGACAGTGCCTTACCATATTTTGCTGCATTTTGGCTGTGCTGTTTTCCTTAAGAAATAGTTGGATTTCCTCCTGGACGCTCTGATTCACATCCTGAATGTGTTGGTGACGATAGCGAACCCACACCTCATCTTGTTCACCAAGTATGGCCTGGCCACAGTATCGCACTGCGCGCAGGTGCGTGCAACGAGAATGCCAGTGGTATTTTCCGTAGGCAAAACTACTTTTGGGATACCACATTAACGAGGCTTTGCAAACTCCTTGGCAGCTCACCTTCTTCCTTTCGACCACTCCCATATTGTTTGTCACATCATACCTGAGCACGCCAGCAGAGCAAACGCATCCATAGTGCGGTCCTCTCATGCTCTTCATGCTTCGCACAAACTACAAAACCGAATTACGCCCCGCGGCCCTTCGCTAATTACGCCTTAACATCCACGCAATGCCTGCATACTCGAAGACATCCTCTAGTACTTCTGGCGTGTCGGAATGTGAAGCTTTTGATGAATTATGACAGCAAACCGGAAGCTCCAAAACGTCATACGCTAGAGCCTGCGCAGAAAAAAAAGATGTGATTCAAAACGTGCCTACTGCTCGACGCAAAAATAAAAAGCAATTTGCGGTACGTAGAGCTATGGTCGTGGTTTGCTTATGGGATTTAGAGTTAAACCTTCAGACCTGGTAAGTGTACTCGTGCACAAAAAGTGGCGCCAGGTCAACAGAACGATCCAAAATGAGGAGTATTGTGTCTCGTTCATCAGATGGCTGCAAAAGCGAATCGCGCAACGGCGAAACACGGTAACACTCTAGATGGGAACAGGAGGAGTGGACAAGCTGTTCAAAGAAGCTCAAAAGCAGACTTACCGGAATCTTTTCAGATTTTAGTCCCTTATGAACAAGTGTTGCCAGTTGCTCACACCACGGAAGCTGGTTTCTATGATACCGAATTGCAGGTTTCTGGCTCATTGTTACGCAAAGGGAGACCAGCTGAATAAGTGCACAAACATGTCAAAATGCACTCGGATTCACTTGCACAGCCGCTAGCAACTCATCTTGACTAAGAGCAATACGAATTTAAGGGAAAGCTTCTTACATCATCAGCAATCTTCTGTAGCAGATACGGTGAGGGAAGAGGGAACAACTGGAATAGGGCATCAGGCATTCCGAAGTGGAAAACCCGTTGCTCATATGCTGCAGCGAAACCAGAATGCCCCATCTTAAACCAACAATTGCAAAGCCTCGCAAAAGCACAAGAACTACTCACGTTTTCTCCACAAAAAGCAGCACCAACTAGAAGTGAAGAATTCGGTGCGTTATGCGAGCTTACCCACGAAACTCAAGTTAAACTCAACGAGGCATCGTATTCTCGGGAGCAAGCTGGGCGAGTCAGCCAAACTGGCCATTATCTTACTGGAATCGGCTGAGGAAACAATTTAGCTGCAGCAGATTAAGCCCTACATGACAAGTCTGTGAGCGGGTCGAAAGCACTCGGGATGTGAAAAAGTACCGAAACAGTGTGAAAAAATGCATGAAATGGCCCTTCGTTGCTCTCGAGTGATGAGCTGATAGCAATCGAGCTAAACAGCTCCAGATGTGACTTACGGATGTATGCACTGAAGTAAACATACGCTGAGCGGTACTGGGGTTTTTTCTCGTCCTTAAAATCCTTTATGAGTGCCTGCACTGAATCTTCAGACGGAGAAAGGAAATACAGAGCGTTGAGCTCCGGCAGTGGCTGGCGCTGTTTCGATATTAGTTCCACAACTGCACCACACGCATGCCAACAAACAATGAAAGTACTCGACCAGTAGTCAGTGCGTTCTTTGGCACGATTAGCTTAGAAGTACTTGCACTGGAAAATAGGACGAGAACTATTTTTTGTGTTCGCATGAATCCAACTGAAAACTCGCTTGCGCTTACTCGTTACCCCATCGTTAAGGACGTCATACACGCTGCAGCACGAAGACAAAATGCCCAGAGTTCTGCTGTCTACCACCATGGCAATGTAATTCCCCGGCCCGCCAACTTGGCGAATCATTTCCTCCAGAAGCCCTGTGAAAATGCGTCTAGATAGCGCAGAGCCTGGTATAAGGCACAAACTCAATAAGTGAGCGTTCAGAGGAAATCAGACACTCCGATGTGGCTTTGAAGGATCGGCTGAACTCTGGAGTTGTTGTGTACTCACGCACTCCGCTTGCTCATGGCCTTGAGTGAGGCCATTTTCCTTATGAGTGGTGAGGAAGGCGCTGAGGCTCATTTAGGCCCAAAAAAAGCAGAGTGCACCTCAGTAGTCGGCTGCAGAGGGTTTGCAAGCCATCAAGGTCGACCTCCTTGTGGCTGTTGTTCCATGCTTTAAGCGGCTGGTCTACCCATCCTTTTACTCTGGCAACAGTCCTGTTGTGGCGAAGCGAGGCAGAAGAGCTCACACAGCTCTAAGCACAGCCTCTAAACCTTCCCTGAAGACTGTGTGACGTCGCAAAGCGAAATATCATCCCAGGACTGCCGTATCACTCGGTGATTGTTGTGGGCACCCTAAAGTGGCTAAAACGCGTGAGTTGCTTGGTGTAACTTGCAATACCTCCTTTCCCCTGTACTTTTGAGCTAGATCTTGTTTCCTCTTTAGTGAAAGAAAATTTGTGGAAGCCTCTGCTGGGCATGCGCGATCCTTGGGCCCGGTCTATGCGAAGGAAGGGCCCCGAATCAGCCACTTGAGCGGAGCCAAGAAGGCTGCTGCAAACCTGAGGCGAGGCGAAACTGCCCCTTATTTGCTTATAACTAATGGAGAGGCAGCATTGTCTCAGCATTTCTAGTTCGCCATGAAGAAGCGCTGTTGACAACGCCTAATGAAGACGACCTGGAAAGGATGGGACTGCGACTCCTGAAGCGCCGATCCACACATTTGCATCTCCTAAGAAATGAAACACATCAAATTATGTGATTCTTAAACGGCAAATATTAGTGAGATTTCAGGCGCAGTCAGACGCCAACTTCAGTGGCAGCGGTGACCCAGCTGTATTCCAAGACAAAGGTGATCAACAATGATGAGTATGCGATGGCATTCTAGAAAGTGACTGCAGTAGCTTACTTAATGTAAAAGGGCATTTACTTTATGGGTGTGGTCCTCCCTCAAGACGATGCTGGAAGCGCCGACGCCGCCCTTGTCTCAAGGGCCATTGTCTCACCATGTACCAATATCTCAGCAGTTTCTTCATCTTCTCCTAGGAGATGATGCAGCAGCCGCCTTGACGCTAGGTGAAGATGTAAATGCTAAGTCCATAGACAAGCCGACGCCATCGAATGGGCTCACGAGGCCGAACCTCACGGACGAGCTGCAGGACGAAAGTCGGCAGTTCCAGGCATCCTATGAGGCAACCCTCCCTACAGGCGGCGCCGAGGGAAACACTATAAAGGTCCCAGGCATCGATGAAATTCTTCAGATGACCGGCGATGAGCTTTGTAGGCAGCCGGTATGCAACTACGCAGCGGCGCGCGTAGAACGGATTTGAGAAAGGATTATTCAACAAGGTTGTTGCTCAGGCATTTCAAACCTTTTTCTGTTTCCGGCTGTTTTTGTTTCAGGCACTGCTGCATATAGAGGCGGAAAAGCTTGTGGATGCCCAAGACAAACTGGCGGTGCAGAACTGCTCGCTGTTTCTGGCCTCGTCGAAAGCACTTAGTAGCCTAAGCAGAAGTGTAAGCAGTAAAATTGCACGAGCGTAGTCTCAGTGTCTCGGTTTACATGCAAGACGAATTTTGATTGACAACTCATGATTCTGGTTTGCGCTTTTAGATCAGTAGCCTCTCCGCGACGCTGGGTGAGATGGAACAGTGCATTCAGCCGCTACAAAATGGCCTAAAGGTGAGTAACTATTCGTGCACTGGTGGATATTGGAATTTGGTGGGATCTCTGTTGCCTGTGGCTAAGGTGAGCGGCGAATCATATCTGTAGCACGTGGTGTTGCTGTCATTGTAGCAATTCAGGGCTGAGAGTAACGCAGCGGCGAGTCACGAAGCCTCACTACATATCCTCATCTCACTTCAGCCGTCAGTGTCAGGGGTGAGTTCTCGTTTATCATACCGCAGCTTACAGAAACACCATACGTGCAAGCAGTCCGTAGCTCCTGGCAGCGTACTACCCCTGCATCGGCTGGAAGGACCATGTCTTGCGCACCTAAGTGGATCTGCTTTTTATGGAGCTTAGTTGCTCGAGTTGCCGTCGCTCGTGCTGAACTGCTCCAACGGAGGGCTTTATGATGAGGCGGTGGATGCTCTGATGCTGGCGGACGAAGTGAGTTCGGTTATTCCCCTCTTGATCTCTTAGGGACGCCCGTTTTGGACGTTTTACTTTCCTGCTTCCCGGTACAGGCGCATAGTGACTCGGTAGAAAGTTGTTTTTTTTTCGGTGTGTCCTTTTCACAGAGAATAGCTTCTCTTCGAGCCAACGGATGCTGCGGCATGCGTTTGCTTGATTCTTTGGAAGTACAGGTGCTTCACCTCCCACTCTCATCAACTTCACGGGCTTGCCCACAATTGTATGTAGTTTTGATCGCATACACTTTGCACTGCAGTTACTGGCAAGGCTGTTTTTTGCATTCAACAGATGAAAGAAGCCCGGAATACATGCATGAAAGCAATGCTGAGACAGCTAGGGCAGCACGCCCAACTGGCTGCTTCTATCAAGCTGATTGGGTAGGTCCACCACGCATGCTTTAGCTGAGCGTATGGAGCCGAAATTTTTCACATAGCGTTGTCCTGCTGCCGTACTAAAACAGTACTAGATGCAGGCAAGTGCTGACAGCGTCGAAATTCATGGGGTCCGTGACTCTCTTTGACGCGTATGCAGCCCACTCCGCCGCCTGTCTTGCTCAGAAGAGCAACTAACGACACAATTTCTTCATCGGCGAGATGGAGAAATATCTCGTCAGCGTCACAACGCTGAAGTAACCTGCGAAACAGACCCAGCACAGTAAGTGGCCCCAAGCGGAAAGTGCAGGCAAATCGCTGAAGCAGTAGTTACTCCCACCAATACCAAGCATTTTATGGAACAGCTTGCTACACAACAGTTGCGATATACACTGTCTTTGCCGTTTGTTCAGTGGATTATGCGCAGCAGCGGAGCTGCTACGGGTTGACATTTTGCAAACAGCAGTGCATTATCGGTGAGCCATTATTGTCGCATCCGTCTTTTAAGGAGTCGCGGGTCTAGGCAGTGCATATATTTTGTAGTATGACTTTAGCGGTCTTAACGTTGAAGGCAAGCGTATACTGTTCCCAGGGCAATTTTTGGCAAGACGGATGGGCGCTTGTCGACGTGGCTGGCAGAGCAGGTGCATTGGTTTGTAAAGCTACTAAATCAAGAGCTTCTGAAGAGTAGTAGCAAAAACGTAGCAGTTGAGAGCTTCGAATCCGGAAGATCTTCAATCGACATTGCGGCAGTTGAGGCACTCGCGAATCAAACTAGCGTGCAACCTCCGTCTAATTTCAGACTGGGATTACTAGATCTCGCCACGGTATTCAGGCAGACATATAACGCTGCCACTGCATTCCGTCGAGTGCAGTGCTACTTCTTCCCGGTGGTCGCCTTTACGTTTGACCGTTACGTTGTGGCAGTGCATCGGCAGACAATTGAATGCATTGCTGCAGCGTTTGCGCGGGTGAGATCACGCACAGTTCCCAAGGGTGAACCGCCAGTCGGAATGCCTAACTCCCGCGAAGCCGTGCCAATTATTAGACACCCATATGTCTTAACACAGTGCTGCGTGCTTCGTAATGCATTCAGAGCATGAACGAATACGACTTCACGCCGTCGATGCTTCACTTTAGCCTACTGGAGAGCTCCCCTTGGTTCCAATCGTGCCTGTCTGTCATTCCAGGCTGTGTTTTTCTCCTGCGGCACGGGCCCGTGTCAAATTTGTACAATAGCATTGCAGAGGTATTAAACGCTTTTCAAGAGTGTCCCATCTCAACAACGGCACCGCGCGTCGTCATTTTGATAGAAAGTTTGCTCGTCTTCTGCATCCGCAAGCTGACTTCGATGAAGCCAGGGAACCGCGACGACTTTGAAGGGGAGATAAATGCGATTGAAAATAGTTTGCTTCAAAAGAAAGATGTTTCTGGAGATGCCAACACTCGTCGGCCAGAATTCTTTGTTCTCTGTGACATCTTCGCCTCCATTTTGATCTCAACAGTTGCAAGGCAGCTTGCACTGACAATTGCCTGTCACACAGGCCTGGACACTGAAGTAAGTTCTCTCAGAAGACTAGGTCCTTTAAGACATTTAGGACTAGTAGTTAAATGAGATGGCATTCCCTAAGGAAATCGGCTTCATGTATGTTATTCTTCGTGCCAGAAACTACGCGCACTCATGACCGAGGCAGGCCTCTGTCGCAGCCCAAACCCCCTCACAGCGGCATTGACAGCTCCGGACACGAATGCTTCTGCCCCAAACACACCGTCGTTGGCTCCATGCCAGCCCTTGGAGGCGACACTGAACCATCACGTTTCCTAAAAGAATGGGAGCCAGACTTGCCCTGTCACAGTGGCGACTTTTAGCCTATTCGACTAGCTGCACGCGCCAGCGTGCTGAAGTTGCAGGACTCTGATATCTTTAATTTTTTATATTTAACTACGCAGTCTACCCTAGTGTATACATTCCAATGCAGCGAAGGAAACAGCTTCACAGCGACCTAACGCAGAAATCCTTAGAAAACGCCGCAGCACACCGTTTCGCGGTCTATTAAAATGGAGCTAAAAGCGCGACTTCCACGAAGCGGCGGCTAAGCAGCGGCAGCGAACGTTAGTGCATCTACTGCCTGCTCGCGCGACAGCAACGGCTCATGGCCGAGCCAAGAATTCCACGCGTCAGCCGCTGTTACACCCCGAAAGGCGAACGCTGACAAGTCGCCTACTCGACGACAAGAACCTTAAGGAGGTTGGACCATCCTGCAACCTCCTCCTTGATTCCGTGCACTGCGACAATGCTGTCGCCTTCACTGACCAGCTGCAGCTCCTTAGCTGCAGCAAGTGCGTTGCGAATCAACTGGTCCGTGCCCTGGAAAGTCGGCACCAAGAACGTAGTAACGCCCCGAATGACCTGCAGCTGCTTGATGGTTTCCTCCGAAGCGCTCAAAGCCAGAATTGGCTGCATTGGCCTATACTTAGCAATCAGGCGGGCAGTGCGGCCAGTTTCAGTAAGAGCGAGGATGAGCGATGCGTTAATTGACTGAGCTGTCTCAACAGCAGCACGAGCCACTGCCTCCTGGGTGTCGATAGGAGTCATGGTAGCCTGGCAAGTGGCTCTGAACACCTGCTGATAGTCAATGCAGCCCTCGGCCTCGAAGCAGACACGGGACATGACAGTGACAGCCTGAACAGGGAAGCTTCCGTTCGCTGTCTCCCCGGACAGCATGACACAATCAGTACCATCAAGGACTGCATTCGCCACATCTGCAGCTTCGGCACGCGTCGGGCGTGGGTTCTTTGTCATCGACTCAAGCATCTGCGTCGCCGTGATGACGGGCTTTCCAGCAACGTTGCATCTGAAAAAAAAAGCGAAGCACCAGCCCCAAAGGCATGAAACCACTCTTGCCGTAATACAACTAGGACAAAGCGCGTGCGGAGAAGACCAGTACTTACTTTGAGATCATCATCTTCTGGGCAAGGAAGACCTTTTCAGGTGGGATCTCCATACCGAGATCGCCCCTGGCAATCATAATGCCGTCTGCCTCTTGGAGAATTTCATCGAAGTTGAGCAGACCCTCAACATTTTCAATCTTGGGAATGATCTTGATGTTGCGCCCCTTGGTGCCAAGAATGCTGCGGATATAGCGCACGTCGTCTGCAGACTGCACGAAGGACGCGGCAATGAAGTTGCATCCCATAGGAATGCCAAAGTTCAGAATGTCATTTTTGTCCTTCTCGCCAATAACGGGCAGGTCGACCTTAACGCCGGGAAGGTTCATGTTCTTCTTGTTGCCAATGATGGCCGGGTTCATAACCCTAGTCATGACGTAGTCCTTACCACACTCCACGACTTCAACAGATAGGGAGCCATCAGCAATGAGAATGGTATTTCCTATGAAAAACCAACAACACAAGGCCACATCTCCGGCGAAGTCGGCTTGGTCAGTTAGTGTGTGCATTGAGGAAGAAGACTATAAAACAGAAGGAGCTGGTACCTGGCTTGACAGAGCTGGGCAGTTTCTCGTATGAGCAGGCGATGCAACTCTTGTTGCCTACAAAACTGTAGTCAGTAACGATTTTGAGCATGTCCCCTGCGTTTAGCTCAATTGGCTTGTCACCCTGCAGAAACCCATGGAAATGCAACCGGAAAAGAAGATACAAGACATCAGCAATTGCACAATGAGCATGTGCACGCTACCTCGAGGCGTAGTGACGGACCTCCAGCATGCCAGTCCTGATTTCAGGACCCTTGGTGTCGAGCAACAAAGCAACCCGCTTTCCTGGGCGCTGCTTGAGAGCCTCCTGAAGGTTCTTGACCACGCGGCCATGTGCCTCATGATCACCGTGAGAGAAGTTAAGACGGCACACGTTCATCCCAGCATCTATCAACTGCACCATCTTGTCCACATCCCAGCAGCTGGGGCCCATCGTGCACACAATCTTCGTGCGGTGCGCACTGAAGTCCTCATCTTCGTGGTGTTCCAGGATCTGGGACATGCGGATATTGGTACTTTTGCCCAAAAGCTGCATCATGACTGAGCTGGCACTAACTAGGCGGAGCAGCCGTCCGGAACTGTCCGGAGCTGCGACGACTTGAGAGTGTGTAGGATTCGCCATCTTGCCTAGTGGGGAGTGCACAAGCTACAATAAGCCAGAGTCTGAATGAAAACACACCACATAGAGGAACAAAGTCTTTGCTGCCTGCGCCTTACACGAGAACCGGATCAAACGGTGAAGTATCGTGGAGGGCTGGGCAAAGCTAACAGGGAGACAAGCGAGGCCGAGGCACGTATCACTGCATCGAACCATAAAGCTCACTTCTCTTCGACGCAGTACGTGTTTCACGCATACCAAGTTAGAGCACGACACAAAACAAGAGTGCTACCCTGCACCGTCCAGTATCTCCTCCCCACTGTCCGAGCAGTGTGCGCCTTGCAGGTGCGGGGAGTGCTGTCGCTGGCCCTATGAGGCAGCCGTGGGACTGTTCGATGCTGAAATGGCCTTCAAGTCCCTGTTGCAGAGAAAACTTAGACCGTCATAATTTCCTGAGGGAACTACTTAGTATCTTTTTACTGCTAAATAGTCTGGCTAGGGGAGTGTATGCACAGCTCTGCCAGCTGGACTACAGCAAGCTCCAGCCTGAACACCGTGCTGCTTGCTAAGCGTGGACTAAGCAGCTTGTTGGTTAAGGCCATACACGCTTCCTTCAAGTTGCTCACACGATTCTGCCGAGCAGTCTTGACACTACGAGGAGCCCGGGCCTTATCTAGAAGTGCAAGACACGAAGCTAGCCAGAAAGACACCCCGTTTGAGGTGGATGAGCGATGTCTAGTGCAGAAAGTTGCAGGCTTACCCAGTGTGGACTGCTCTGTACAAGTCTGAGTAATAAAAGTTCTCACTTGTTTGTCAGAAAGTCACTCCATATTCTGGTTCATTCTGCTAGACGGCTTTCTCCAGTTTAGACCTCTGTAGGATGACTTGTGTGCCGGTGAAAATTTTCATTTTCCTAGCGAGACGTAGCGTCTGTTAATAAATCGCATGACTGGATTTTCGGTCTCCAGTTGTCTCTGCACTGGAGCAGCAATATCGTGCTGTGACGCTTCTACGGCGTCTACGTAAATGGACCTGGGCCCCTCCATAACTCTTTGAAAGGGCTTGAACTTCTGCTTGTAAGCTCCTTACTTCGCTTTTTGATTACTGTGTTGGTCGATTTTTCCTTTAAGAGTATTTTTTGTTGCGCTCCCTTCCACGTGTGCGCCCTAACGAAGGCTTAGGCACCTGGGCTTGTCTTATTATATAACAGTGGGGCGACAGCGCATTGAACGTGCCCGACAAAAAAGAACAGCGGGGCTACAAAAGAGGCATCAGGCAGCTCAACGTGACGAGGTGGCTTGAGGGCACCTCCGTACCTCAGAGCATACAAAAAACAATATCCCCTGCAGTACTCCGCGGAGCTGGTAGTGAAGCTTATGTTTGCTGCGACGCTCTGTAAGGTGTTGTACAAGCCTTCAAGCAAATGAGTTTATAGACCGCGCTGGCCAAAGTTTGACTGCGACAAGTCAGAAAGTGCCACAGGTCCACCGAAATCTACAATACATAAGCAGCGTGATGTGGCTTGCACCGCATTGTTTATGCACAGGGTGCCATTCAAATTACCCATGCTCGTAGGAGTTTCGCGGATCCCGACTGTGACTGCAGTACTCCAATACTCCTTTACTGAAAAAGAGCTACGCGATCTCCCCCACTAAGGCCCAAAAAGTTAATGGTCAGTGTTAACCAATATGTTGGTAGGCCATTTGCCCTTGTTAGCGCTAGGCCCAAAAAATTAATGCTCAGTGTTAACCAATATGTTGGTAGGCCATTTGCCCTTGTTAGCGCTGGAAATAATCACACTAGCGTCACACTTTACGTTAGGGCGTACCAGGGCAGTGCGCGAACACCGTGGGACCAAAGAACAGTAGCACTCAGTAAAAATGAGTGTTGCATTCAAAGGATGATCATGTTTCAGGCAGCCATGATTCGATTCAAGACTTCACAGAATCTCTTCGCCACCTATCAGGCAGCCACTACCTTGAAGAACGTGCAAAATGTAGGCTTCGTCGTGCTTACGGAAGCTGTAAAGACAGTTGAATAAGCGACTCACCAGGTATTCCAAACTTTGACTCGGCGGCAGCAAACTTTGGGAGCTGCGCTGCAGCAACATGATGAGCGGAAGCGTAGACCCCCTAGACAAGGCGACAGCAAACTGTGGGAGCCGCACTGCAACAACACGATGAGCGGAAGCGTAAACGCCCTATCTCTCTTACTAGCGCTTTAGCTCAACTCAGTCAACGACGAAGGCAGGTGCTGTAATGTCATGCCTAAATAGTGGCTTGGATTCAAAGATCAGTTCGTATATGCACGTAAAATTAACTATCGCCCATGTAAACAGATCTTAACCCCCCAGAACTGTCTTGAAAACCACGCACCGAGGCCTTCGCGGCTCGTGTTCTCTGGGTTGCACCTTCAAGCTCTTGGGTTCCTAGATTTGGAAAGGCTGCTTACTGCTAGCCGTAGGCCTGTGGAAAGCTAAAGTTCATTGGCTTATACGAATGCTGAGCGGCTGCCCACATCACCGAGCTTCACATGAGACGTTCCAATGCTGGGCAATTTGCAAACTGTGCAGTTCCTATAAGGCCACACTACATTGCTTTTTTGCCAACGAAGAAGATGCCGGTTTCTTATGGGCTAGAAACAGATCTTTTGACTGTCCGCTGTGACGGCGCTTCTTGAACTCGAGTGCAGCCCAGGCGCCGACAGTTGCGAACGCTACGGTTTATTTGCTATGCGATCCCGTATTAGAAGGGAAAGTGCGCGGGAGCCGAATGTGGCGTCGTGGAATTTTAGGCAAAAAGCACTTTTCCTCATACATGAGATAATGAGCGCCTATCCTCATTTGTTTTGAGGTTGTTCGGCGCCGCATTTGGGCCCCAACAAATCGTTCAAGCAGAAAAGGTGGCTGCACCCCGCAAAGACGTAAATAAAACTTCAAATATCAGCAAGAAGTAGATAGAAGAACGCATTATGCACCTCACTGCTGATGGTCAGACCAGTTTCGAGTTGAATTTTCACGCTGGCGCTGCGCATTGGTACTGTTCTAGCCTAAGTCATTTGCTCATCGAGGTGGTCTGGCAAATAGTAGTCTGGCTACACGGTGCCCTCCTTGTGGAGCTGTTAACAGAGCCGCTCATGTATCGGGACTTGGGAGCATTGATCGAGTCTGTACATTTTATATCAATGCGTTTTGGAGCTATGATTATTCTAGAAGCTAGGTGACACCGGAATCGACGCTGATGCACTAGCGGATAAGGTGCATACAGGTACCCGGTCAGCGCGCCTCGACAAAAATGCCCAAAATGTCGGGATTTCCCAGGTTAATCTATTGTTTTTTGCAGGCCAGAAGCAGCAACACAGCCATGGGAGTAGTGGTGATTTTCTCGCGACTGTAGAGCTTCACTAGTTCGTCCTTCTACATACGTCGGTGGCGCTATTGCACTGGGGGGCTGGCAAACTACGACATACTAAAGTGTCCTGCTAAAAAAGTGCTCTAAAGCGTCGAAGTAAAATCAAACTGTTAAATGAAAAGGTCCTGGTGCAATGATCATCGTGCAACGGCCCTTTAAGGTGGTGCGACTCTTCTCAAACAAGCAACGCAATATAATTTTAACCTTTTTGAAATGCAAAACTATTGCTGAGGGAAGCTAAGGCCAGTACCTGCGATAAAGCAGCAGTAGAACTCTGCAGTTTTCGTGCTCAGTATTCGGTGTTGACAAGAGGATATAAGGCCAGTACCTGCGATAAAGCAGCAGTAGAACTCTGCAGTTTTCGTGCTCAGTATTCGGTGTTGATATATCTGGAATATAACGCAGAAAGGCCTCCGTAGGAGCCAAATTATCTCTATTCTGTGTTCTACAGTAGGGAAAGTAATCTCCATGGGGAACTGGTGCAGCTAAAAATGCCGAATGCAGTTAGACAAACAACTAGTGTACAGCTATGAAGAACTTTATGCTTGGGAGATACTGTACACTGCTGTCGTGACTCCTGTATCTCAATCTGAACATAAGAAGTGTTCCATTTTTGCCGGACAAGGTGCATCTGACGCATTGAGTGCCGGCTCAGTGGAGAATGACGCTTTGGGGGACGGTGGAACCTACAAGTCTGCTTGCGACACTGTCCTACCGATTCCTGCTACCATTCCTTTTACTTATTTCTAAATGAATGCTTCTACCACAGTGATGGCAGATTAACCCAGACACCAACCCGTCCCAATCATCTCAAGTCAGCCCTGTGCTGCATTTAGTGGCATTTGGAACTCTGCAAAGCCGCCAAACAGACGTTAGCACCGCAGTTGCTTCACTTTCTGGGTAGGACACCAGTGACAAGATAAAACCGAGACTACAATTGTACACTGCATCCATTGCCGTTACAGAGTGCTGCGCCTTTTCTGCTTGACGCTCGCAACTGATTATTGCATACAGTCCAATAACTTCACAACTTGTGTGCCAAGCTTTCACGGTGGTATATATAGAGTATAGCATTGCATGCGTTGTGATGTGCTGTGAAAACATGCCTGCGGCAACTTCTAGGGGGAAGCTACGCTGAGAATAATTCAGCGACAGCACTATACTGTAGTAGCTTGTGCTATATCAGTAAAACCAAACAAAGCTAGAACCCAACTACGGTTAACTCCTCAAAAGAATCATGTGCTTCACAATCTTTTCTGGGTTCGCGCCCTGATCAGTTCGTGACTGGATCAAGCACGCAGTTTCTGCGGAATTAGCACGGATTCAGCCGATAGTATGCACACTTTTCGCAAGGGTTTGGCCAAATTGCAACAAAAGTATATATGAAAGCTACACTACAGCCAAAGTCAAGAAGAGAAAGACTTCACAGTGAAAGTAAACAACGAGCTGTGTCCAGCCCCTGTCGTTTGCGACTTTGCGCAAGCTGTTGCGGAACACGCATGAGAAAGCTCTCGTCTGCCTATATGACCCCTATGTAATTTGCGCATGGAGTCTGCACAGAAAATTTGAGGGATTGCTAAACTCAATGAAATTTCCCTCAACTCTCTACTGGGGCTCTCTATACGATCCCCATGCCTTGCTGGTATCCCTATAAGCCCTACGAAAGTTTGGCGACGGGATGCAGTAGTGTATAATTATTTTTGTTTGCCCTTCGTATTTGCCTTTAATTTGAAAAAAATGGTGGTAGTGAGCGCGTGCATCACCAGCAGAGTCCGACCCCTCCTGGCGAGGCAGTTCGTGGACATCCGCAGAGCCAAGCTGGAGGGCCTCCTTAACGCTTTCGTGAAACTCGTTGATTACTCGGGTATGCCGTGACTGAATCACTGCGCCTCAGCTGCGTATAGTAGCGCACGAGGGAAAGCTAGGACACAGGGTTACGTACGCGCCAATGCGGTTTACTGCCGAGAAAGGTTTGATACTCAGAAAAGAAGTGCAAGCTTCCCTATTCGCACGTTGCGAAGGATAGTGGAGGCGGTGTAATTGTACAGCCGCCGTGCATCGATTGTCTCTTGTCTCGTAATCATGCTGACATGAACCCAATAAGCTTTAGACGGGACATCGCGCTTGATTGCAGCTGAAGAAGCTCAGTATTTCCCACATTTTTGGTGCGAATTCAGGCTCTGATCACACGTACCTTGAGACAGAGTCGGTCCGGTATGTGTATCAGCCGGTGGAAAACCTCTACCTCGTATTAATAACTACGAAGGGAAGCAACATTTTCGAAGATTTGGGCACTCTCAGGATGTTTGTCAGCATAGTCCAGGTAAGTCATACTGATGACGTTTTGCCTACACTGCTCACCTTAATCGGTGGCCGAAATACCCGTTCCTCTAGGCGCCCTACAACAAGCTGGATTTTGCAAGGGTGGCTGCCTTTGGAAAACCCAGCATGTCAGACGACGTGTATTCGCTCTCGCTCCGCCTCTGGTTTTGTCTAGCCTTGCACCTCACTGTACGGTGCCAATTGTGCGCCTACGTACTGGGCTTTTGATGTTGTACTCACTTTGCTTGCTTTATCCTACACGCGAGTGTTGTTTCAAGAATGTTATCTATCTACATTTGTGCGGGTGGGATGGGTCACCGCTGCAGGACACCTGTGGAGAGAGCCACGGAAATGGCAGTCTAGAGGATAGCGTAGCGACGCACGCATTCGATATCGTATTCATGCTGGATGAGCTCATCAGTGGTGGCTATAGGGAAGCGCTGACACTGCAGCAGATTCAGTCTTATGTTGCCATGGACTCTCACGAAGAAAAGCTGCAGAAGATGATTGCTGAGGTAATCTGCGACCGAAGCATTAGCAGCAGCAGAAACACCTCTAGTAGAGTACCTCAAACCTTAAACGTAAGGAACTCGTAGCCGAATGTAACTCAATTTTGCCTGTGGAGGCCTTAGCGTGGCTTCTCCTGTGATGGAACCCGTGAGAACCCGGTGTATGAATCTATGGTGTATGAATCTAAGTAAGTGTACATGTGGCCATTCGGTCGCGAACCAGCCGACCCGTCTTGCATATATCTATTTAAATTTGACTGGTGCGGTGCTGTCGAGAGGAAGGATGCAAAGAGGGCACTGTCTTGCTGCCGTCGAGCATGAATTCGTTGATTCCGCAGGGCAAGGAGAAGGAACAGGCAGATAGGAGGCGCGAAATTGCTCAAAGACTTGAAAAAGAAAGACAGCTAGCAAAGAAGGCAGGGAAGGGGTTGGATGTTGCCGCATTCCGGGGTGCAACAGTGGCGTCTGAGCTGTCTCGTGGGCCTCCATCAGTGCCTGCCACTCATGGGGCCCCTGCTAGTGGCACGTACTGGGGAGCATCAACCCCAAGTGGGGGTTTATATGATGCTCATCAGCAACCGTCTCCAGCAGGAACACCTGGCGCCCCAAGAGGTGGCCAACAGTCAAAGGGAATGCAGTTGGGGGTTAGAAAACCCTATGGTGGAGATGATGGGGCACTGCAAAACCTCGTCCCGGATGAACAAATAAAGCAGCCAGCTGAACTTGCTGAGGCTCAGCATGATCAAGGTAACATTGTAGCATTGACTGCTTTTGCATTATGAATCTATAGACGGCGGCAATGAGTATTCTGGAATAATTTCCTTGCTGGGAGAAGAACATGGACCAACAGCTGCCCAGAGTGAATAAAGCGGACACATGCAATCTCCGTTGTTTCCTGTGAATCGTCCTTTTAATGAGTGTAACTTTTTTTGCTTTGTGAAATGGGTGCCTGCAAGCAGTATTAAACAATCCACTAGCGGACCCCGTGAGCATTCTTATTGAGGAGAGGGTCAAGGCTTCCATGCAAGCCGAAGGAGGTGCGTACATATTATATAAACTCATCTCCAGTATCGCACTTGTTACTTTCTCGCTCGCTTTCTAAGCAACTGCTGGAACATTTTTGTATTTTGCAGTCCTCAAGGAAGTGGAGCTTCAAGGGACCTTTTTTGTTACTGCGAACGACCCACAGCGAGGTTCTCTTGCAGCAATTCAGGTAAAGGAGCACTGCATAACGAGCTCACGGAGTGCCTTTCATTCGGAGCTTGGAGGGAACGGAGTCGACGTCGAAAACGCATAGAGAGATATGTGCTGCATCATAAAAAAATGACACCAGTAGATTTTGTGCAGATATGGTAGCTGTTTTTGTCGTGCTCGGTTGTACTCGCAGCTAACACCAGAAGACAGGCGATTTAAGATGAAGAGCCACCCAAATGTCGACAAGGCGGCGCTTGCTCAAAGCAATCTGCTGCAAGTTCGAGATCCATCCAGGCCGCTACCACCGCATCAGCCTGCGCCACTTCTTAAGTGGAGGATCAATGAAAAGGATGAGGTACGAGGATGCATTCAGTATCAGTGTCAGTGGGAGATTTGATAACTTCGGATGGCGTATTTTTTTGTTGTGTTTTCATCTTGTATGACTTCTCGCAGACTTTGGTGCCTTTGACAGTAAGCTGCTGGCCGTCAACGACGCCAGCAGGTACGGTGCTTACTGTTGAACTGGAGGTTACGGACACTTCGAAACGCTTGGAGGATATCCGCGTGTCCTTTATGTGCCCTGCCCAAGCAAATCCTCAGGTCGGCTGGCCCCTCAGGGACCCCACCAAAGCCAGTTTGCATGTTCTGCATAGATATTGACGTCTGTGAAAACGGATAGGCTGTCTGGATGCTGTTTCTAGTAATGAAAATGCACAATGTTTCTAAGCATTTACATCCATTCATGCGCTTGCGAGGCTGTCTTGAATGGTGAACAGGTACTGAGGACAGATGCTGGGACCACCGAACATGATGGAGTTTCTGTACACTGGTTCCTCCCCGAAATGGGGGAACAGCTCTCTGCGGCGACCATCGAAATCACAGCAAACACTAGTTTGACCACGCTTATGCCGTTTTCAGTGGAAATGCACAGTGGCGAAAGCATTTGCAACGTAGAGGTGAGCGGCAGGCGATAGTGGCCCTTGAGTGCAAAGCTTGATTCACCACTCACAAGATATGGCCGACAGAAGAGTAAGACTGACCTGTCGGCTTTCTGGTGATGCAGGTGGTACAGTGCAAGCACATGGAGACCAAAGCGGATATCCCCTTTAGCCTGACGCGCAGGGTGGAATACCTCCTTACTGTACACCCTTAAAAGCCTGCTTCAGCTGCTCCACAGTTGCACTCATGATGAGCAGGACGAGTGACAACTGCGCAGAACAGCTTGGCATAGGAGACGCATCATTTTCGTGTCCCCCAGATGCGCGGTGCATTGGTCTGATGCACGATGTACCCGCCATCGTGCTTACTTTTTAATGAACGGAAGCTCCACAAGTATGCGCCGAACTGCAGGCGCGATGCTAAGCGTGGAGTTGGCAGTGTTGGCGCTCAGGGCGTCATCTGCCCTGCCTTTCTTGTACAGCAACAGAACATGAGAACAGCGAGAGGGCAGAAGCAAGACGCCAGGAAGATTCTTTATCACTGCGTACCATTGCGTAGCGTAGGCAAGTCCCCGGAAGTTCGGGCAAGTGACTCTTAGAGCATATTCAGAAGACAGCTGACACACTGAGCAGTTTTCTATTCCGCAGATTGCTATATATTGCGCGCATATATTCTATACTTTAAAGTGCTCGTGAGCTACGTGTTCGGTAATGCTGCAGTGGGTTCGGTGGATAGAACTGTTCGTTCTGTACCGGGGCTTCTCACAAGGATCGCTTGCGCAGAGGCACTGTTGTAGAACGACTCGACAGGGAGACGCTTCGTGCGACCTGAGTGTCTTCCTATTGTACAGTTATTTATGGGAAGCCACGACAGATGTGTTTCTGCGAGGTGGCCAAAGCAAGACCATTAAGTAAATATTTGTGCAATACCTGCCTGAAGAATGTGGTTGTCCAGTCGTCCGTTTCGCCTGGCTCACTGCCGAAGATTTTCAACATTTAAACGTTTTAAGTCACAGTTTTAGGTAGTAGGGAGGTTGATGACGCGCCGAGGATTTGTTTCGGGGTCAGCAACAGTTGCAAAAGGACCTCAAGAATATTACTTCTGAGTGAGGAATCTACGGACCGAACACGGAGAAGCCCACTTGGCTGACGCCCCGCGTGCGCAGCCGAGTGTATCTGCTGTTCGGTGCCAATAAGAGTGTTTCGTTTGACAGAAAGCTCAACCAAGCACGCAGTAGATCCTCCCTCATTTCCTGAATGCATGTTGCTTCTGAGGGACGGGCCATTGATGTTTTCTATGCAATCGCTACCTGAGGGAAAGGCGCCTGAGGCATGGATACACATAACCCCTGGCCTTTCTGTGATGAGGTCTTTTCGAGGCCCCGATTCGTCGACAGGCATGACGTGAAAGCGTTTGCCAAGGGAGCATAAGGATACCGCCGACCGGATGCGAGCGGGCACCATATCCAGTAGCACCTTCGCACACACAAGAAGCAGCTCAGTTTGCGTTGCATTGCTTTTGAAGAACTCGCATAATTATGGATGGTACATGCGCCTGCTGTAAAGCAAAGTTGCGACAGATTCAAGCAGCCACATCTACGAAAGGGGAAGGTCAGCAAGCGCGGGACTTCTACCGACGCACTGCATCCTCCTGCATCTCTAGAGACCGCCACTTGGTAGCAAAGACATCCCACGACAACCGTAGCGGCGTGCAGAACACAGCGGATGGCAGAGGAAGTTTCAATCTCAAGGACTGCATTTGCGAATCGGATGTCCTGAGGGGTCATCACCACGAAAGCGTATGCAGGCACTGCGTGTAACTGGACTGGGACACACACAATGCAATGTGAAGAGGCAATGCCTCGCGAGGAAACGGGCTATTATCGAGATCCGCAACGCCTGTTCAAACTGATGCTTATTAAAATATGTTTGAATGCACGCACAAGACCAGCTGTAAAAACGAGCGCAGCAAGAGCCATATGTAATAAGGATGTAAACGGATAGGGGGAAGGACGTACAGAACACTGATGAGAAGTATGGGAGTGTCTCGCGAAGGGCGGAAAACCTCGAGCTCCCCAGATACCTGGACACTTTTCTTCTCTTGGCTTGGCCTAAAACTCACCATGGCGCGTCCTTCAAGCACGTAAAAGAGTAACAGCGACAAGCCACAACAGTTAACCTTTCCGTGAGCTCGAAGTGTCTTGCTGCCAGCCTCTAACTGCATCAAGCGTCCCGTGATTCCCTCATAAATGTGCTACTACGAACACGATGATGAAAGGAACTGCGGCATGCGCAGTAAGAAGAACATGAAAGAGACGTAAAATCTGCAGAGAAGAAACTATGAAGCATTCATACAGAACGAGGCACAAGGAACGGCAAACGCACTTGGGTGCCCAAACTGACCTCCCTCAATGACTTCCTTCTCAAGGGCCACATTAATTGAAGGCAGAGAAGTGACGTTCAATGTGATGGAGGCAACAAAAGACGCAGCAGCCGCAACTTCTCCAGAAAGCCAAGTTGGCAAGCAGTCATGCATTCGTCCTTTGCTCCCCAGCCGAACGGTGCAAAACCACCTGACCTAAAAAATAGCATTTTGGGGAGCAGCACCGATTTTGAACTCAAGAAAAAGCGAATACGTGACTTCAACGAAGTTTACGCATTCACATGTAGCGGAGCCAGCGTCAACTTCCAACGCAACAGTGCTAGTGAATTGCTTTGTTTTAAACTTGTCATCGCTGCGCATCTAAAGCACCGTATACGGAGCCACACCAAAAAGTGTTGTAAGCTGTTCTGAGCTTTACTCACATTCACGAGTGGACTTTCCAGAAGAATGCCTCCCCACGGCTGTTCAGAGGGAGCGGCTGGTTCAAGCATGATACGTGAATAGCCTTCTTGCATCGCTAGCAATAAAGCGGTCTGCCAGCTATCCTCAAGCGGCTGAATCGGGGGGACCACCCGGCGCAGGATTCGCACATCGTTCCACCCTGAGAACAGCCACAGCGCGGAAAGGCATGCCATGCACACTGACCAGTATTAACAAGAGCGACGGTGGCCAAACATGTTGACGTAAAACACTTTCGAGCATCGAACGGCGCTCCATACTTAGCGGCGATATGCTAAGGGAAGAAACGGGGTCTAGAGTCGCTTTTGAGCCGTATTGCATCCTTTTGTCCACCCAGTCTGTGTTTGTAGGCGAATACTGCCGCTGAGGTCCCCCAAGGTCCACGCTGCTGCCTCTCTGGGTCTCTCTATGCCGCTGCTGGTCAATGCCAGCCTGCCTGCTGCTCTTTGAGGTTGCTTCCGGAAGCCCGGAGAAAACTGGTGGAGCCTCCTTCAAGCAAATAGAACACCAGAAGTGGACTTGCCTGGAGGTTAGGCTCTGGAATCAGCCCTCTAGCGAAGGGAATGGAAAGCTTTCGAAAAAGCCGACCGGCGCAAAATATAGTGGTACGTTGCTCCTAGCTAAAAAAAGACAACCTTTGCCAACGAAACTGTACGAAATCATTTCCACACACAACTCAATTCGTAACTGCAAGCAGGTCCGTCTGCGCCCCATGCACGCCACACGAGTGAGTAGATACACGCGTGGAAGCGCCTACACATGCAGTTGTTCAATCTGTATCTGCAGGCGTCTGGAGGTAGCTGGGTACGTGTGCGCTGCTACTTTGTACCGGTTCTATTAATGCTTGGTGCAGAATAGGAATACGCGTGTGTGGGTATGCGTACATTTTGCGAGCATAGGCTACATACGTACGCTTACGTGTATGTGCGTATTGTACATGCATGCGCATTCCAATAGGTGTAGGCCTAGCCACAACCCTACTTATATCTGTTTAACTGTGAGAAAAGAGTTGTGTAGGGCCGACAGGATTTGAAGTATGCACTCATGACTGGCTTTGGTGTCCGGTGTAGAGCACAGCTGGACTTCAACAACCATACTGGAAAAACTTGCCACTCACAGTCACGAAACGCAGACACAAGTCACGCTGCGTCCTCCGCGAGGCAAATATACGGACGCTTGAAGTGCAATGTAAAATAAAAAGAGATAACTCAGTCGTTTTAGGTCGCTGAACTGCAGTGCTCACCAAGCCCCAAGTCAAGCTCAGCAGCTGCCGTCTGCCCTCCTCTGCCATCTCCCTGCAAAAATGCCCAATCCAGCAGGAAAATAATGGTACCGAATGAACTGAGATGCAGTCAAGACAGACGCAGAGAGAGACGGCAAGGTTGCCGTACGGGCATGAGCACAGAAATCGGTGCACGAAAAGCGCCGCGATTCGAATGGTCAAGAAGGGTCAGTAGGAAACCGCACTGCGATGCTTGAAGCTCTGCCTTCAAGGATGATTCTGTCTCGCATGCAACTGAGCACAGAGAAAAAAACAGCAGGTCAGCGCAAAGGCTGCCAGCGGATCGCGACGGTGTGGGGCTCTACGTACACCCGGAAATCCGACAGAGGAATAAAGACCAACGGCATATGAACAACAGTAGCTACTTACTTCGCAGGGGAAGCTCAATCAATTACCAATAGCATTACGTCTCACCTTCTAACTTGCCCACTAGTCCCTCATTGCGCTGCCGTTCATTCCGTATGCGGCTCCTTGCGTTGGTAAGAAGCGTTGTAAGCTCTCCGATTGTCCGCTCCTGTTCCTTGGCTTTCCTGTCTACGCTCCTGTGCTCGTCCCGTAGCGCTTGCAATTCCCGATTATGCTCTTCAGCCTCGATGCGGTAATTGCGGATTTCCCTTCGATGGGCCCTCTTCTCTTCTTCGGCAGCTTTTACCAAGCCTTCTAAATGCAGCACTTGCTGCTGCAGCTGAGCCACCTCAGCTGCAGCAGCACGCGACGCGGCCTCTCGTTGCTGCTGCACTTGCTGCAACGACTGTTGCTGTTGCATCTCGGTGGAGCTGAAGCACAGCAGCACCTTTTGGCCTCACATAAAGTTGGGCTTCTTTCCTAAGAGACAGCAAACTCCCTATTCCCGAAGTGACAGAGGCTGCCTTCTGCAGTTGCCTGCTTCTATTTGAGAATCCTTCTGCGACCTGGCTATTCAATAAGCTCATGCTACACATTCGAGCGTATGATCCCTAAAGACTCCTCTGCGGTACTGTGGGCTCTCACGCGATTCGCTGAGATGCATCGTTGAGCTGTGCAGTCAGTTGTTGTCTGCACCACATCGGAACACAAAGAAAACGAGGGAAAAGGGACGCTGTAAAAGCCTTTCTGGAACCTGCCTAAAAGAATGAGACATAGCGCTACGAAAATACGAGAAAATGGTACTTACACGTGAGCTTGAAGAGCCTGGATGTGCTGCTGCTGCTGCATCATAGCCTGCTGCTGCTGCTGTATCTGCATCTGCAGGAAGTTGTTTTGCTGTTGTAGTGCAGCGTTCTCATTGTTTGCCAACTTGAGAAGAGCAGTAAGGTCAGCCTCGTGCTGCAAACAACACAACAGAAATGTAACTCTATCCCGCTCCATCTCATGGCTAAATGCGTGCCAGCACGAAAAGAAGCGCCAAGGCGTCGGGCTGCTTACAGTTTTTGCCTTTTCTTCTGCGCAATACTGTCGCTGAGAAGTCAGCTGCCCCTTCATTGTCCTCGCGACATCGCTTCGCTTCTGCACTTTTCCTTGTGATATATTTGGTAGCGACTTGTCTGAAGAGCCTGCTGGCACGACTGTTTGGCGAGCACCTGCTGGTTTACCCAGCTCTGCTGAGATTGAAAAGCAGAGATACCCGCATGCAACGTTGTGATCTGCAGCAGGGCCTTCTTTGGAGAACACAGGGGCCTGGTAAGTAGTCGCGCTTCCACCTGCGAACAGATGAAACAAACCACAAATAAAATAATACGACGCAGACGCAAACCCTCTTTGTGGCACCATGGAAAGTATACGGCGCAGCCTGCTAAACAAACGAGGGCAACCAACCCCGTTACTGCTAAAAAATTCCAGAAACGCCATGTGAAAACAGAAAAGCTGTGCTTATCAGCAGCATGCTCAGCAACTTAAACAGGAGCACCAAGTACAGCAGGAAGAGTGTTTGCAGAAATTTGGGCAAGATCATACACATCGACAAATGGGTCCAAGGGAGGCTGTATCCGCCACAACGCTCATCAACAGCTGCATTTTGTTAAGCGTCTAACATGTTAAAGAATTTAGAGGAAGCTGGGCCGTGAAGGCAGGCCATCTGTTATCCGCTCTCCTAATAAGAAAGCGCAGCATTCCCTCTTGCTGCAGGCATTCCAGTGGGTTTGCGAAGCTGCTACTTCCTTCTCTTCTCTCGTTGTTCTCAGTTGGCCGCATGCGAACTGCAAAGGTGATAGGCTGCTGCCATGTTACTTGCAACTCTCTGGTATTTTTGGTGGTGCTGTTGCTGCCGCTGCTGCTGTCGTTGCTGCTGGTTACCACGCCCAACTCAGATGTGCTCTGAGCTTCGGCTTCCACACTCTGCAGTGTAAACCACAGAGACGAATCTACACGTTTGGATTCTTTCTGGATCTTTTCTCATAACAGGACACTGGCTCCAGGGGGACATGTAATTTACAGTACACTTGTTGCAATTGCTGCTGTGCAGAGAATAAGCCAGCTGCATGAACTCACCGCATCACCA
Source organism: Eimeria necatrix (assembly GCF_000499385.1). Lineage (NCBI taxonomy): Eukaryota > Apicomplexa > Conoidasida > Eucoccidiorida > Eimeriidae > Eimeria > Eimeria necatrix. The sequence continues at coordinate 38,923 of NW_013652760.1, forward strand.
CGCACAGCATGCTGCACCTACGAGCTGCTAAACCCAATACTGATACATTTTCATTTTCTGCTTCTTGAATTTGCCGACACATTGCCTGCCTACATAAGTCTTATACACGCAAACTCAAGATTATCTAACTCACTTGGGAAGGTACATATATAGCCGAGTCTATGTAAAAAGGACGCGCAGTAGACCTCGTCATGAAGACAGCACGGAGAGAAGAGATGCAGATGCAGCAACAACCATCTGCTTCTGTTTCACTTGGTCCAGTTGGCAGGGCTGCTGTGGCTGAGTCCCCATTGCTGAAATGGCGCGAATGGGAACGGCTTCTGTTTCTTGGCCGCCTGTGGCGTCTACTGGCAATGTCGGCGCCCTCGCCATCACTGCTGTCCCCCCTGCTGCGCGTGCTGCTGCTACCGCTTGAGCCGCTGCTGCGATTACTGCTGCTGCTACTGCTGCTTTTTGCTTGCCTCCTGCTGGTTCTCGCTCTGTTATGCCTGGAGCTTGCTGACTTCTCAGCAGGAGTTGCAGCAGGCTGCGCAGGTAGGCCTGCTGGAAGCACAGCCAAGGAATCATTGGCTCCACTGCTTCCCCATTGCACTGTTTCATGCTCCAAAGGGGCGGAAGGAGGCACAGCTGCACTGCCTTCGAAAGAGAAATCTATGGTGGGCCAATCAACTAACAGAGAGTCCACTTGCTGTTCCGTTGCAGCAGCGGTGCGACGGTCTTCTGCTTCTCCCTTGGCTTTGTCTTTTTTTCGAGTTCTGCTGCTGCTGGTTCGGCCGCGATGTTGCTTCTTGCTGTTTTCGCTTTCGCGACGGCTGCCACGTCCAGGACGCGTAGAGCGTGAAGAGGCCTGCGGCTGGTGCTGCTGCTTCTGTTTCTTGTCCAGAAGCTGCTGCTGCTTTGCCAAGTCCTCATCAGCTGCAGAGATAGAATAAAAGAACGTCAAAGCCTCATCTAAATCCTTGCATGCCTGAATCAGCAACAACGCGAGAAACAGTGGCAGTTTTGGCAGCCTGAACAATTGCAGCACTAGCTTGTGAAGCTCTTAAAGCTTTCTGAGAAGTGGGAGACTGCGTCTACAGTTGGCCCTTCTGGTCGCACATTTCTACTCTACCTGTTGCATGCGATGATCGGAGGAGCCGCTGGTCTTGAGGGCCTCCTCTCCAATCGCCAGTAGTCTGCGGCAACAGTGAGGCGGTCTCAACTGGTATACAATCGAGTGCTCAAGGGCGTAAGGAGGCCTCACAAAGATCCAAAAGAAAAATTAGGGCCAGCCACCAGCCGAAAGTAGCGAAGGACAGTATGACCGAATAGAATTGGAGGGAAAATAAGCTTGTCGAGGAAGCACAAAACCGGCAGCGTTGCTTCATGGTGAAATTGTGAGGCAACGATGAGAGTTCAGAGGAGCACAAAATCATACAAGGTGACGGGAAAATGGTGACGGTACAGAGTGCTTGCAGAGGTGTAGCAGCTAAGGGGAGAAACAGCACGCCAACTACCAAGTGCAGAGCACCATCGTTGAAGCCGCAGTAGCCCTGTGTTGAGTAAAAGTTGCAAAAGGCCACCAAAGCAAAGCAGCACTGCCCCAGGGTATTGAGATACGCACTTCTTGCATTCATTTGCCAAGTCCTGTACTTGAGAAGACTGTGGTGCTGAACACCAACCACAATGAGCACCTGGAGGAGAGAATGGCATCAACTACCTAGTGCACCAACTATCTAGCGCAGCTGAGACTGGGGAAGCTAGCCGCGCATCGTGCAAAGCCTCTCAAGACAATTCGAGCTTACAGTGCTGCTGCAGTAACTCGCGGAGCTGCAGGGCGCTGACGAGCGCCAAGTCAACATCCATCGTGGCCCACCGTTGCAGCCGGTCCCTCCCCCTTCGCTTGGCCCGTTCCCCGAATCCTCTGGCTCCACTTCTTCATTACTTGAAGCTTTTTGTGCTTTCTAGTCCCCAAAAGTGCTGCGGTTGGTCAAAATATTAGGTAAGCTGCGAGTGCTGGGCAGACTCACCCAGAAGACCACGAGACCCGCAATCCGGTGGCACTGGTATGGACAGGCAGTATGCTCCACGTAGAACGTGTATATATGCACTCCAATGGTAAAGTAGCACGTAAAATTGAAGGGGAAAAACGAGATGAGCACCAGGAAGCTTCAGTAGGCCCTCCCGCGATAGAGAAGGGGGGCCCTTTGTCGTAGCTTATGACGAATGCGGCTTTGAAGCCTTGTTCGCAACTGCATTTTACTCTTTAATTTAAACATGATAATACGAATAAGACGGCATTCAAGTCAAGTCTGACAGTGGACAGCCCCGCTGCGAAGTGCTCAGGGCACGGGCGAGTTAGCGTTCGGCAGCGGGGTGTCTTTGCACCGCTCCGGGAAACACCTCAGGGAAGCCTTCATTTGGCTCGAGTCCCCGAAAACAGCTATTTTACAAATTTTCAACTGTAGAATCCGCAAGAAGGAAGTCTGGTTGTGGCTTGGTACGAGTCATGTTTGGAGGGATCTTCAACTTAAGGCTCCAGACGGTGCCTGCCATACAATTAGCCAGCTTGCGAGAATGGTAGCCTCATTGAATCGCCCAGACTTGAGCTGCTCCTTTAAGTGTGTGATTTTTACAAATCAGGCGAGGGATTGTAGCGTTGGCTTATTTCGGTAGCTTTGAGGTGATTTAGTGAGGTGAAAGCATGGCTTGAAGGAACCCGAATGCATAGTGTAAGTATTTGATCTACGCAAGCGTTCGCTTCTAAGGCACAGAGTAAAAGAGGAACTAGTGCTACAGAGTCATACCCTAAACTGCTGCCAGGCGACACGCGGCGTAGTTGTAGTCCGAGTACCAAATGGACTGCGCAGGGGACTGAATATATTTATAGCACACTTGTTCCACTTGAAAGCTTCCTATTGTTCCTTTCAGTGATTTCACGCCACATACCAGAATAGTTGATGCATAAGGTTCCGACATGAGGGCTCATGCACTCGTGGCACATTATCGGTGGGTAATCTCACAAATGAGTGGTTGCGTAACTAGTGGGGGCCATCTTGTTCGGTAGCTGCACCAAATCTCCGACTAATATCTGTAATGCGCAGTGTCCAAACTGTACACTGGAAAGGGCTACTACAGTACGGAGGCAGTGAAGGCACTGCATAGACAAAGATACTTGAGCTCTTTAAAAATGAACTTTCGGTTGCATAGCCTTGCCCGGTCCACGTTGTTGCTCAGTTGGTGGTACCACAACCCTTTTGCAAATCCCACGATGTTGCCAGCTCTCGTCATTGTGATTCCCTCACAGTGATCTTGCATGAAGGCGAGGGACATTCCGGAATGAGCGCGTGCTTCCACTGTTGGCTTTGCCTACTGAGTAGCTGTAGTACTTGCAGCGCTAAGGGGCGTACAATTCCTGCAGTTCCTTATCTAAATCAATACTTCCGATATGCGAAGGCCGCTTTGTGGCAGTAGGTTGCCTCTTTCTATGTCTCTCCTCTCTCCGACTTCCTCTTCGCCTCCCTGTTCTCAAAGATGCCATCACTTCCCCTTTTCCGGAGGCCGCCGAAGTTTTCATGACCAGTTTTATCAATGCATGCCATACATATCTGTTTTTCATGTTGTATAGCACTTGCATGCATGCTTTCAAGGTTCTTCTTTATTGAATATAAGGAAACCAGTAGTTCAGGAATTCTACCGAAATGAAGCGAATATATGCACGACAAGCATCACTTTGAGCAATGAGCATATGCTGTTATATTGATAGCGTCAAGCCTACCTGAACTATATCGCATATCAACGCTTGGATAAAGTTAGTAATCTTCACATGCTTAGCAAACAAAGTGTGAAGGCTGGTCGGCTCCAAGCCGCACAGGGTCCATTCTAGTATCTACGCGCCCTCATTACCTAACCCAGCAAGAAAGTTAACTCGGCGCCCCGCGTCCTGCGTTCGACAAATCAACTACGCTGGCTTTCACCTGGATGGCTTGTCCAACAGCCTGTCTCAGGTGTTCTTCAACTCGAATGCCTTCCTTTCAGGAGTGTGTCTGTCTGGTGGTGTGAATCGTTTGTCATGGGCAAGAATGTTTAGGCTCGAAAACATCAAAAATCCCCTGTTCTATTTCGGTGTTCAGTGAAGTCATGCCTAAAACTAAGTGTATTTTCATTTTACACGCCTTCATTCCATTACTCTCTCCATCTGTAAACGCAGAATTAGGGCTCTTTTATTCTTAGTAAGTCCCAAATTCCAAAGTCTAAACTATAGGCGGTACATTCTATACCAAAAAATCTGACACACCCCCACCAAAGACGCTGAACCTTACACCTTGAACTATCTGTAGTTTGTTGAGTCGAGAGGTTCAACTTTGCACTAAAGACAGAGATGGCATCTGAAGAAAGCATTCAATGAAGGGTGCCCGCATGAGAAAACATGCAATACAGTCACCATGCGTGCAGGCACCAACGCACCTGCGACCAGAAGGCCCCAGCCCTTGTTACGGCTCCAGTGCCACGCCAACTTTCAGCAGCCCAAGCCCTAACGGCAGCACTGTAGTGAAGTGAAGTCGCACCTAAGTAATTCACAGTGAAGAAGCTGACCACTTTCTCTATGCAGCTCAGTGAGATGCTCATGGTGTCGAGACGAAGCATGCTGGTTTGTGGAGCTGGTCCAAAGTGCAGCTCTGTCGAAAAACGGAATACCAAACCGAACTGCGCGTTCTTCATGATCTGCAGTATTTGAGTGCTAGTTTATTTCTCAGAGCTATGCTTGAAGAGAGCTTTCTCTAGTTCTTACTCCCCTCACTTTCCTATCCTAAAGTCTTTGAAGTAATGTACCATGATGATGCTACAGTATAACGTCAATACCCCATATAATATGAATGCCCCTCAGTTGTTACGTTAAGCGGCCGAGACAAGCTTTCTCTGATCCTCAAACTAATTCGTACTCAGCGACGTGAGCTTAATATGGTTGTGTTCTAAAACTGAGAATTTGAAAGAGTTGTCACAGGTCTTTGCAGCTTGCCTTGCGCAAGCGGTCAGTGCTCGCTCACAGAGCCTCTCCATCCCCTATAAAGCACAAAAATTTGACAAAGCTTAGCGAACCCATTGCTTAAGTCGCAAGACTAACTACGTGAAGGTGCACAGGCATGCTGCCGTGAGCTGCACATGCCTTTTTAGCAGTGTCTCAAAATCCATCGGAATCATATGTTCTGCAGGTCGTGCCAGTAAGCGCAGAATATGCACTTATGAGAAGTTCAAGCTTGATGTATCGTTGACACTTGATACTTTACAAGAACATCGAGTCCTCAAGCCCCAGAGCTAGCCACTGGCTTCAGTATCGGTACACTCTCCATCATAGCGATCTCACATGTATCCCGAAGGTGCAGACCCGTTAGAGGGGTTAAAAAAAGAGAGAGGTAGTGATTAATTTTACAAAATGGTGGAGGCTTGTGTGTGACTGTACACAGCACGTCGCTTTCCTGCAGACGTGGATGGAAGCCGTTGGGTTGCATCATTAAAGGTCACTCTTTGTAAAGTCTGGTCACGTTACTGTAAGAAGTCTCACCAAGGGCACGCTTATCTTAAGACCAAAAGCACAGAATCAAATGCTACCCATAAGCTCAATACATTCCATTCATGCATTGAAAATCGCAAGGAATGATTTCGTAGCCATCTGTTCAAATTGTAGGAAGGCTAGCGGCGAACAAGCCAGCGCAGCGGGCGACACATCTCATGTGATGTTTCTCCGGCTGGTGTTTGTTTAAATGGAAAAACTATCTTTAAATCAAGTTTTTTGCTGTTGCTTTGAAAGAACGGGGTGGTGTGTAGCATCGTCCAATGGACTGGCCCATCGAGTACTTACTGCTTCCAGCCGACAAACTCGTCATGCTTGCGAAACAGGTTTTCCACGGCAGTGTTCCCTTTCGAGAATTCTTTTGAATGTTTCGTCCCCCAATACTAACGCTTTTTTGCGCATAGTTCGCTTAGCATGAGGGACAGTCGGAGTTTTCCCGAGACGCAGCCGAGCGAGTTGGAAGGATGCACGTGTGCAACGCTGTGCTGGAGCCCAATCTTAATGACGCTCATGTTATTTTTTATGGGAATTTGCTGTATATTTTTTATGAGTACTGGCGGACTCGTCTTAGGTGTTATTTCTTGCACTGTTGGCTGTGCTCTTGGATTTCTCCCTTTCACCCTCGTCAAAACACAGCGAAGGCTCTGGGGAGTCTTGTCCGTCATCAGTTTAACTACCTTGATGGTCCTACTCGTTGCTACCTTTGGGTATGGACTTTGGCTGTTGCTGCAGAACCTGTGGGCACAGAGTGACATGAATACAGGCTACAGCAGCCCCTTGCTTGTTACTTGCCTTGACGCGTATGTTCAAAAAGCAGGCCAGACCTATCAAGCTTCTATTCCAACCCCTCAAGACTCGATGGATTCTAATGCTATCAAAACACCCAGTGGACGGGTGTCAGATGCCAATGACCTGGTGGGAACTGACGGCGTATCTTCCTCCACAACAACCGAGGCAACAACTACTCTCACGAGTACCCAGATGCCTGAAGAGGAGAAGCGCACTAATGGGCAGCCAGGTAATTCCAGTACAGAAGCTGAAGAGGAAGCACCACACCAGAGCGCAGCAGAAACTCCTGAAAACATTTCGGAGCCACAGGACGGTGAAGCGCAGACAACGCCGTCCGGAAACATCATGAAGTCGTTTATTGATGTAGCGAGAAAGAAAATAGAAAGCGTTTTTCAAGGTGAACAATCTCCCTTCTACCCAACTCTTCTACGCCAGTCGTGGACTGGTATGGAAAACATTTTGGTCACCTCAAGTGATCTGGAGTGCGTGCACGGGATGGCAACATCGACAGAAGCTTTGGTAACGGCTGAAAACTTCTTTCGAACTTCCGTCGATTGGGGTTTATTCTGTGGGTTCACACAATATACCTTTTCCGTGGTTCGCAAGTGGCCAATGAGCTGTACAGACGACTGTAACTTCGGAAAACTGCATTTGAGCAAGTACCGGTCGAATGAAGACCAGGCCAAGGAACACGTTGAGGAATTCATAGAGGACCTGGAAGAAATGACGCCGGAGCAAGTTCAAGGCTGCATACTTCTGGCGACTGTGACAACCTGTAGAATACAACAAAAGAATCTTGACTCTATAGCCATCTCTGCGATGTGCATATCGCTTATATTCGCGGTTCTCATTTTTTTTGCTGCAGTAAAATGCCTTGTAGACTGCAGCAAATTTGTTGGGAAGCATGACAAGGGAAGCCGTGGAGAAACTGTCCAGCTTGCCAATAGACGTCGCTAATTTCATACTAGGTGTTTGCTATAAGCAAGACCTCTTAGCAGAGCTTGGGACGCTGGAGGGATAATTTGAAGAGCTTTAACGGCGATAACATGCCTACATATTTCTTTTAGATCCTTGTTCTTCACGCATAGAGGGAATCAAGACATTACAGACCGTTTTCGGTTCCCGCAATTTTTGGTGACACTTAGTAAGCTTGATTGTCGAGTAATTTTATAGAATTATCAAATTTCACAAGCATGCATATACATAGCCCTTCATAAACTGTATCAACACGTTCTTATGCACACGGACTTTTTGCTAGAGCAGCCTCATTTGCTGCCAACGTTGTCACTCGGCAGTAAATGAAGCACAAGCACGCGTAAGACGAATGCGAATCGGAGGGTTCTTGAGTCTGCTTTCTCATGATGGCTTCTGTACAACAATTTTTCGGTCGCTAGATTATCTTCGCAGCAAGCATATTGGACTGATTAATTTAGCAACAAGACCACGAGTTGACATCTGCAGTGTTGCTTCAAAGTGGACCATGATTGCTCCTACTTTCGCCCAGTCGTGGCCACTTGCGTATGATTTACGAGTTTTGGTGGGCTGTGGAGCAGTTCGTCTTCGTCTACTACGCTTCTGATGCACTGATCGAGTACGCTTCTTCCTTGCCGCCAGATTTTGCAAGATCCCAAACAAGTGTCTTAGAAATGTGTAAAATAAATAGAGAAACATACTTCGATGCAAGCAACGAACACAACGGCAATCTGCGTCGTTCCCAGGATCCGCTCTTGGGGTAGTGGCGCTTCCGTGATTGTAGCCGATGCGGTGCAGCTTGCTTACTTTACAGTACTTCCACACATGTGGTAGGCGTCTGACAGAATATGTTCTTCCTCCAAGGCTCTACAGCTAAGACACGGCCTTTATAAGGCTGATAGCACAGAAATGTAGCAGCTACAGGCCTCTTGTGTCAACATTAAGTGCCTCCTGAAGACGAGCATATTGAATAGTTGGCGCGAATATGACCAGGTGATGCAGGTATAAGCCAAACTAAGGTCAATCGCCTTGAAGGCTCTTGACGATGTCAGACTGGCTTGATTCCGTGAGATTCTGCCCTATTCAGTGTTTTCCAAAGAACATGCACAAAAATTATGTTTGTATTTGGGCATTCCCGGGAGGTGGAGGGGACAGGCGTTGTAGGGTTTCAGTGTTTGTTGCTTGCTCCTCTGCCGACAGTGCTTCGGTCGAAGGTCGTCGTCGCAGCAAGAATATTGCGCTGATTAATTTGGCAACAAACTCACGGTATGGGATTCGTTGCACTCCTTCAAAAAAAGCCTGAATGGTTGCATATTCGACCAATCATGGCTTCTCAACTATAATTTACGAGTTTTAGCGGTCTTTGGACCAATTCGCCAACGAGCCACTACGCGCCTGCTGTGCTATTCGAGCGCTCTTCTTCTTTGCCTCCAACTTCTGCAGAAGATCCCAAACAGGCTCCTTAAAAATACACAAAACAAATAGAAAAACATATTGCGATTCGAACAACAAACATAGGGGTAGTCCGCGTCGTTCCCAGGATCCGTTACTGGGACAGTAGGAGGAGGTGACGCTCCCGTGATCCTAGCCACTGCAATACAGCTTGCAGCTGGGAGATCATCCAACTGGTTGTTGTCTTCCTAAAAACTGAGCAGATAGATCCTACTTTTCAGCAGTCGAGTGGGCCAATTCCCCTTCCGAAGGTTCCGTGCACACATCGATTGGCAGCACACAGGTGGAGCCGGAGCAAGACATGCGCAAACGCTGCCTATTTGAGCACATGCCCTACTGTTTTTCGCTATAATTTAGTTATTTTAATTCTCATGAAAGGTGTGAAGGCATTTACGCTGCCTGGATGAATGGGCCTGAGGAACAGGGGTGCGTGTTCTTGCGCTGTTACTGCGTCTGTTCCTCGAGCCCTCATGGTCTTGAGGAAATTCCAAGACTCAACTCAGCTCCACAATGTCACTGCGCCTGGCACATTCTCACAGCTTTCGGCCAGACTATCATGGCACCAACTGTGCGTATCTGTGTTGGATGCCTATAGTTATGGGCTTTCTGTCTCTCAGCGTTGGCATCTGTTGTCTGTTTTTTATGTCTACTAGCGGCATCATTCATTGCCTCCTCAATTGCGCGCTTGGTTCCTTATTCAGCTATTTGACGTATGCAACACATACGCAACCAAAGCGGTGGAAGGCCAGAATCGCCATCGTAGGTAACGTGCTCCACATATTGTTGCTGATTTCCACCATCGTACAGGGATCCCTTCTACTCAGGGCAAATGTCGAGGCGGGTGCAGATAACAATGAAGTACATACGTCGTCCACTTTCAGCTCCATACTGGATTATTATTTTGAATATGCAGAGTTTGATGAGCAAAGCTCTGTAGCATTACGTTTTCGCACTTCGCTGCATGAAAACGCCAGTATTTCTTCTATGCCCTTCGTCTCGAAAGAGAAAGCGCGGGCATCAAGGAGTGGCAACGAGCCAGGAAGCACAATAAATGCAAACGGCGAGAGATTCACATCCATTATTGCCAGTTTGAGCAGCATTTCACAAGATGTGAGTGGGGCAAGGAGGAAAGGCGACGGGCATATACGGGCAAAAGCCAACAGCAAGACGCCGGCAGACCTAGGTGAAGAGCAAAGCCAAAGCACTCCAAAAATCGGCGTAAGCAGTGCTATTGCACAGTGGGGCCGGAGCAAGAATCTTCCTCCTTCCTACAATTTCTCCAATGAAGACCGTGCTTGTGCCACCAAGGCAGTAGCCAATGAAGCGTTTGGAGAAAGTGTATTCAAGCGACTGCGCTCGCTGCTGTACTGGGGTTTGTTTTGCGGATATTCTGCGCGAAATATAATTCTGCCCCGGCAGTGGTTGCTCAGCTGTGAAGAAGAATGCCATTTTAAAATGCTGAATTTCAGCAGATTCGAGCACGACAGCCAGAAACAAACTGAGCAAGCAATGAAGTTCGTGAAGGCCCTCCAGGGTATGACCAAAGCGGAAGCTCGATTCTGTATAGCCACCGCGACGGTTGCCGCCTGTAGAATCGAAGAAATGTATCTGCACCATGGAGTTGCAGCCGCCCTCTGTGCTGCCTTGCCCCTCAGCTTTGTGCTTGCTATTTTTTGCATTACTTGCATCGTAGCATGCTATCGAAAGGCAACAAACGCGCCAAAGGTGCAGCGTACCTGACTCTTTTGCTGTGCTCTCAAAACGTCGCTATGCGTGTTTGTGCCTGGTTTTGTCGCTGGCTGGGATTGCTTCATATGTTTGCTATCTGTTGCTTCTCCCCAAATGCTTCCAGGTGCTACGAAAGCTCAGCGGCTTTCTATTCGTAGGCATCCACTGGTTGGCAAAGATACAATGCAGTCTGTTGCTGACGACGGTAGCCCGCTGAATGATGATGATATGTGCCCTCAGCTGCAGCATGCGTAACCTTCCTATTCAAATTTCATAGTAGTTGCCCGTATCTTTTGCTTTTTGAACTTTTCGGGGTGTTCCCTTTACGCCTTATAAGCGTGAACTCCCTAGTCTTTTCCAAATTTGAGACCAGCTGTCACTCTTCAGCGTGAGGCCCTTTACACCAACATCTTGCCCGTGGTTGCTAGTTGGGTAACAGTTCAGCACCTTTTCGCTTGACTGTATTGAGTGTATTCAATATGGATCCTGAAGAAGCTGCTTTGGCTGGCCTGAAGAAGTACAGAGAGTGCTGTAAAGTGGATCTCCTGTGTCCTGCTGCTCGCCTTTGTTCGCTGGAATAGTGTCTCAGTCACAAGCAGGCCAGCTGCAGCTGAAATTGACAAGCATTAGTTCATACAAACTGCAGAAAGCATTTCTGTTGCTTCTGCGCAGAACAGGACCCCTGGGACTTCTATTTTGCATGACGTCGGAGACTTCAGAGGCATTTTATAGCAATGTTTACCTTGTAGGCTTTTCGCACAGCTTTGTGGTGCCTACTACAGGACTTTTATTTTTGATATTTTGCTGGCATGCTCATCTCCACCATGCTTTGTGTTTAGATTTGCTTCGGAAAATAACATCATCTACACCATCCCTCTCCGATCCTCTGCCCGTTCCCTTGTCGCTGGAGAGCCCACAACCCACACTAATTTACTTGCTGTCCTGTTCTCGTGTTCTTGCTGGATACGTCTGTGCGCTTCCTGCGCGCATTGAGCTACTGCTAGACAGTGAGAAAACTTCCGAGAACAGGTGGGAGGCATGCAAACTTCCAGAATGTGCTTTGCAGAGGGACATGACATAAGTGGGCAATT
>NW_013652761.1:0-3483 GCF_000499385.1 Eimeria necatrix
GCTCACCACAATAAAGGCAGCCTGCCCACAACCACGTAGCTTGACTCACTCCAGCACCTAGTGCAAGGCAAAGGAAGCACACGTGCTGCTCAACAAACTTACCAAAGACCTGCACGCAACCCTAAAGAACGTGCGGCAAATGAACAAAACATATTTCCCCACTCTGCAACGCCCTAAACCGCTTGCAGACACCATGTGAAAGCTGCACGTACTCCCTTCAACATCGGTTCATTCTCCGGACGAGACGCATCGCAATTCCTCCGCGAAACTCGTGTGCAATGCATAAAGAGTGTCACTTTAAAACGTCGGCGTTGCGGCTCATTGTGCAGCTGAAATCGCAGTGTGGCAAGTGCACTTGTTGGTCTTTGCTGCGGTCAGCAGAGCGATGCGGCGAGTGCGTTCTATTTCATATCAAAACGCCGTCGTGAAAAACAAGTGTCGCTAGTAATTTCGAAGACAGGAGAGGCAGGCAAACCAAATTATAGATGACAGCGTGCGCCTGAGCAGCACTTCGTTCCCTGGGTGTGCTCGCCCTAATCCATCATATATATGTGACAACTCATTACTTACTGGTACATCTTCCGCACTCCATATATCGCCCGAACTACGCAGCTACCCCAACACCCCGGAAACTAATAGCATAGGCTTCCACATACTGGCTGCATAAAACGAACAAGATGAAATATCATGGATCTACGATCTAATATCAGACTTTTGCTTACCAATCTAATCGAAAAGTGTTATCACTCACCACCGACCGGCAAAGCCGCCTGTGGCGTTGTTTCATCAAGCCCTCATCACCGATTTATCCGAACAAAAGTGTGGCAATCATACGACTAAAAGAAACGTGCTTCACTTTCTCATGCCAGTGCATATGTGTGGTGCAAGCTTTGCGTTTGAGCTATTATGTACACGGTATTACTTCTGCTCGTACACGAGTGGAAGGCACGCTACTTGTCGATCATGATGAGCGCTCGTTTCAGAAACGCCGTATTCGCTGCAACTTTTATGAGCTATGAGACAGAACCTTTCTCATTCAGTACACTGAGGTTCTGCAACCACGCATTGCAAATTTTCTACACTCACCGGCTACGGAGAAACCCGCCATGAATGCTACGTTGCTCTCCGAGTGTTGCGAAGCTTGCTCTTCTGATGCCTATAGCGAACAACATCAGCAGAACAGCTTTTCTCTATCCAACAGTGCTTGCAACGTTTGCTCGGCGCATTCCGTGAGTCCGTGCAAAGGGGAGACTCGCGTGTATTTTTTGCAACCACCTATGTTTTCTGCCGACGCGAATACGGCGCTTTGTGTGAACGCAGACAGCAAATTCCATGCATCTTTTTTCTAGTTCAGAATTGTATGCAGTCCAGATGATTGCTCGGTACCGAATACACCGCTTCGCGTAGCGCAAAAGCACACAATTACATGACGTCTACTGTCGGCAGGCGAACTAGACGAGTTTAGCTTTCGCACAAACTAGACCGTACATGGTACGCCGCCCACCGAAAGGACGTTTCAAGACGACCCATGCCACCTCTCAAGGCCTTTTTTTATTCTACTCGTACTCCCTGTCAAGCCGTGCATTTGAAATTATCGCATGCGTAGTGCGTCCACTGCTAAACAGGATGAGTGCTTTATGAAAAAATCACTGTTTGCACTACGCCTTGCGGTCCCCCACAGTAACCTCGCAACGGGCTGATGAAGGAACGCATAGACGGCAAGCTCAATGAATCAAGGCGTGGCGTGAACATACGGGGCACTCATTTGCCACATTGCATATATCTCTTCCAAGTGCTCAGCTTAACTTTCCAGCCTTTACACGGGGGCATCCGCCTGCAACATTTGTATTTCATTGCTAGAAGAAGTTTGCGAGGTGTTCCTATTACTGCGTTTGTGAAGCTGCGCAAGCGCGAGTAGTTGTTCTGCCAGGGCTCACGCGCGGTACTCTTCAGGCATTCCTTGCGGCATCATTCTTATTTACAGCATAAAATGAATGTAGTGCGATTTAGGTCGCAGAAGAGATGACAAGCCATGTGCACATCATGACGTACAACAGCAAGGATTTCGAAAAACGTAATTTGATTACTATCAAACAGCCGCAATTGTGATATTGGGCCCGGTGGAAGGTGACGAAAAAGGTTCCGTCAGACGATAGTCCTTCATGAAGAGTTTACCGACAATTGGCACAATAAACTTGATTCCCTTCCTGAGCAAGGATCTCGTGAAAGTTTAACTGTATTCCGATTCAGTAGGCACAAAGTCCAATCCTTCTGCAGCAATTTGATACCCCTCACATTGCAATTTATATGAACTGCTCAGCAAGAAAAGCAGTATTGCTTCCGGCAGCAAATGCCCAGGTGGGGAAGCTTGTATCTTCACATACAGGCTGCATGCCATAAGGATCTGGTAACTCTTTCACCATCATATGCATAACGTCAAAAGGATTCTTGAACGTTGCGAACAGCAGAGATGTCGGGAGCATCCACTTCATACAACGAGCAAAGCTCACAGTATGTATTTGGGCATTTAACCTTCAGGTCTCAACAGTGTGGCATAATCGACAATCAGAAGTAACAAACGATTGCAAAGCCAGGGTCAAACAAGGCTTGATTTGTGGGCGCATGCTGCTGAAGTGTGCTACCGAATCACTGCAGCAAGAGCAGCACGCTGAATGTTCGCGGTGGCGTTGGGTGAGGCGCACAACAAATTTCATAAAAGGCATGCAGAGCCATCACCAAGGTGCTCTGTGCAGCACGAATGGAAATATTGCTTCCTGTATCATTCTGCGTACAGGCTTCGGGGTGGTATGAGCTGGGATATCTTTGAACTTTTCCAAGTTTCTGGTAAGCATTATGGTACTCTGCTCCCTAATAAAGGTATGCGTCGGTTCGATAGTACCTGCAAGATTCTTCAGTGGCTTTTGATGCTTTCCGTCGCTGTGAACGCATCAAAAGTCGAGACAATCAAAATTACATGGGCCCCAACAGAAGGCGGCATTCAACACGAGCAACGCCATTGTCGATTCCTTGATATTGTTTCATATATGTGATATGTGGAAAATCTGAATGGGCACAACCATGCCGCATCATCTGAAAACCGCCAAATCAAGCTTAGAAGGGAGAAGTCAAAAAGTATTTGACGCCTAACATCTGTAAATGTGGGAGCCTCGCTCTGGTCACAGCTACTTTCCGTGTCCTTTTGTCTACAGTAACGTACGCCCTGCAACGCGATTGCACTCCTTTTGAATACCTGCAAGTAATTTGTTTTAGTAAGCGTATCGTCCTGAAAATGGAAGATATAAAGGAGACTTCTGCACCGCATCCAGCGACCCGAGGGAATGACTGACAAATGTCTACACAGCGCTTGTTTGTAAAGGCTGCGTAGACCACAGAAAACCAATAAGTCATGTGCTAGAGACTTGTACTTGCCTGAAAGCAGGCACCCCAGCACTGTGTTGCGAAAGATGGTGTGCATCGAGATCT
>NW_013652762.1:0-3207 GCF_000499385.1 Eimeria necatrix
ATGCCGCGCTTTTGTCCGGAATGCGAGTTGGTAAAATTGTGTGACAGTGTCCCGACGGTACGCTGGAACGTCGCCATGGTGGGTAGTGGGTGTCGTGAGTGAGAGTTGTGTAGAGTAAGATTTCCTAGCAGCAGTCTGAGATGCCGGGGCTTTTCCGTGAGGTCTCCTTGCGCTTGTGTTACGCGCAGCCAATATGTAAATACAGGCTCTGCACATTTGCCTTGGCCTCACGATGACTGCGCGTTTGAAGCTACAGCTGGAACGCAGGAGACGTATCAGCACGAAGTAAATTCCGTTCGGATGCTTCGTGTCTGGGTAGCAGTTTTCCTTTGTGTGTGTTTTA
Organism: Eimeria necatrix; assembly: GCF_000499385.1. Taxonomy (NCBI): domain Eukaryota; phylum Apicomplexa; class Conoidasida; order Eucoccidiorida; family Eimeriidae; genus Eimeria; species Eimeria necatrix. Next base: position 344 of record NW_013652762.1, read on the forward strand.
GAATATGAGGAGAGGGCGTTGCTTTGTCCAAAATGCCCGCACGGATACGTTGGTGGTTCTGAACATAGCCGTTCGCTAGGAGCGTTCCAGTTCAGGTTTTGTTGTACTCAAACACATACTTGGCAGCAGACACATAGGTGATGAACTGAAGGTCTCGGGATTTTTTTAGCATCCAGGTTAAGGATCTAACTTGCTTATGCTTTCGTTTGGCAGAAGGCGCCTTGCCAACCAATATGTACACTTCACTTGAGAGCCATTTGTCTCAGATCTCCAGCGAAACGTGCGCGCTACGTGGTACCTTTTAGAGCGCGCTCATCCAAAAAGATGCTTGCATGTAGTCGTTGATGAAGCATCTTTGTTTGAGGTAAGTCGCTTTGGTGTCTGCATATGTCTATGACTTTGCTCCGCTTCTTTCTGAATAATAACGCTGTGTTGTGCTACGACTATGCCGACTTCCTGTCTCGTGAGCTGTTTGCTGATAACGGTGCTTTCGCCTTTGCTTTTGTTGGTATTACTGCAGATGCACGGCAATTTTTGGCATAATGCCTAAAATATCCCAGAGGAATTACTTACCTCTGACTACACGGTTAGAAAACATGATCGCGTTGGACTTTCTAACTTTCATTTCTGTCGAGTGTAGGCTGTACACAGGAAATTGTCTGAACTCCTAGCTCTTACGATTGAGATGGTCTGCAGGTCGTGCAAAAGTTTACCGGTAGACAAACGCCATGGCGTAGCCAGGTACTGGTCAAGTCCCATGTGATGTCGCAGTGAGTCATGCTTCCAACATTCCTTTGAATATCCTAGTCGCCATGTTGCTCTTGTATGTGTTTTAGAGGAGCGAATTTATTTGCGAAAAGAGGACAATTTTAGTAAAATTCATGACATTATCCTTATACAGCACATATGGGAGCCTGGTCAAATCAGCTTTCTCTGGTTGTGAAGTATTGGTGCCTTGCGTTGCAACAACCACTGAAATACTGAGCCATACAAACAGCTTCACTGCTTCTCACTGCACGCTCAAAGACTAGTTGAAAATGGGGGTCGACAGAAAACGTTGAACTCATTTTGGATAGGATCCTTTCAATTAGCTCACGTGCCTCAGGTCTGGCATGCATCTTGCACGATTATTACTCGGCTTTAAAGCAGCCAGCAGTTTGTCGGGGGTGACAGCCTTGATGCGAGAGCGCTCACATTGTAAGCATGCTGTGTTGCGTATGTGCAGCATTACGAGCAGGGAGACGAAAGTCCTGAACGTCTTGCGCTTACACGCTAAAGACGCACTGTTGAGGGCGCATCCCATTTCCTCAACATTACTGCGTAGCGATCAATTGCACTATATGCGAAAAAGTTGACCAAAACAGCCTGAATAACGTTGGGAACAATGCTAGCTGAATAAACGAAAATTAGTGGGGTAAATAAATTTCCCCAGGGGTTTACAGTCATATTTGGGCTCCTGAGCACATTAAGAGGGTTTCAGACTGAATTCACGTCCTCCAGGACGGCATGCAAAAATCATTTGAACAGCACTGTCAGGGAATCAGTATTGGTGTCGTATGTTCTCATAAATTCTCCCGGTGTTGTTGGAGCGTGAAGAGTTCGGCCATTGGGTGCCAAAACGCTTGAGAGACCTGATTACCTGCTCGACGGTCTTTGCGGCTGTCTGCCAGCTGTGCCTTAGTGGGACGAATGCTCCAAAATGTTTCTTCGCACTGCATTTCGCTCTCTGGTTCGTTTCATGAAGGGAGCCTACCTGAATTTCGCTGAATTCTCGCGGGTCAGTGAAAGCTTGCAATTGTGAGTTTCGAAGGGAAAATTCAAAAAAAGATGGCCACATAGTCGAAGCCAGGCGCTTTGATGGATTATGGACACAACGAACCTATATCGACAAGTAGGCGTGCATGGTGGGATGGCTGATCAGGAGTGGATTAAGCGGCACTGGGACTTTCATTCCTCAGTGATTGGAGTTTTGACGTCCAAAGTGTTGCGTGTCGCTCGCGTGAGATTTGTGGGCAATGGAATGAGCAAGTAGTCTTCGCGACAGCTTCTTGGCTACCGAGTCGTAGCGTAGTCATTGCAGTGTGCGGCGCAGTTTAAGGTTCGTGCTGCTCACATATGTGCTAAGAAGTGAATTCGGTTGCGTTTTGTCTAGTGACACACTTTGCTGGCATATGTGTGTGGTTTGCAGCCAGTACGTGTTTCCAGTATTGATCAAAGGCACGCGGAGTGGGGCGAAATGTTGAGGAACTGACTTGCCATTTTGGCCTGTACCCAAATTCTGGCTTATGCAGCGTCACAGAGGCATTTAGAATCGACGTAGGCTAAATGCCGGTGCGCGGGCGTGAAGACAAAAGTCATTGCTGTCATTCGGATGTCGTGAGCAAGCGTTAGTCCGTCACCTCTTCGCAAAAAATAGACAAGCAGCCTTTTGAACGCCACTGGGACACTTTGACAAACTTGCGTTCCTCCTCCTTGTCCTGAAAGTATCTTTTGCAGTCTTAGTGCTCCTAGCAGCACTTAGTTTCTCGCGTAGAAAACAATGGATTGCCAGGGAGTAAGCATCATGGGCGATAGAGTTGTGTAAATTATTCAGTTCGCTCGGAGCGATGAACGCATTTAACCCTTGGCGGCAAAAGTGGTTTGGACACTTCATAAAGCATGGCAATAATATTGTCTAGCAAGCACAGTGTTCCTTGCTTTTCTTTGCCTCGCCCTTTTATAGTAATTGATGTTATTAGAGGTTTCCCGCAGCTGTCCAGCTCAAGACGAGACCTCTCATAACGGTCCTGAATATTCAATCATTCAGGATTGCAGAGTGCGTTCGGTGAATGTGCTAAAAGTTGCGCAGCGGCTCTGCTGTGTCT
>NW_013652763.1:0-3216 GCF_000499385.1 Eimeria necatrix
CGGGGCGGGCGCGGAGCGCCCGCGGGCGAGGGTTTGGGGTTTAGGGTTTAGGGTTTAGGGTTTAGGAGCGCCTGGCTGCGGATTCGGGCTTGGGGTTTAGGGTTTAGGGTTTAGGGTTTAGGGTTTAGGGTTTAGGGTTTGCGTGCAGGAGGCGGAGTCTCTGTATTTGCGCTCGCCCTTCCTGCCTTCTCCTTTGCGGCCCTCAGACCACATCTCTCTCTTTGCGAGGTTCAAATGGCTTGGCGACTAAACCCTAAACCCTAAACCCTAAACCCTAAACCCTAGGCCTGCAGGCCCGCCAAACCCTAAACCCTAGGCCCTGAGGGTCGTCCCGTTTGGCGATTTTTCGTTTGCAAGTTTGCGGTGTCTGAACACCCGTTGGGGCTTGGGGCGCGGCGTCCGCCGCAAACCCTAAACCCTAAACCCTAAACCCTAAACCCTAAACCCTAGTTTTTGAGGGGCCGTTTTCTCTTTTCGTCGGGAGCCCGAGGGTTTCCCCTGGAGTAAAACCCTCGCAGCAGCTGCACTGCTTCGGCCTGCAGCAGCCCGGAGCAGCAGCTGAGGGTTTGGAGGGCGGCGCGAGGGTTTGAGGGTTTAGGGTTTAGGGTTTGGGGGCCGCAGGGTTTAGGGTTTAGGGTTTGGGGGCGGTAGCTGTGCACGCGCAGCACCGAGCCGCAACCCCCAAACCTGCTGTTCATACACCCGAAGTAAACCCTAGATAAACCACAAACCCTAATTCCGAAGCAGCACATAACGCAGGGTTCGCAGGTGACAAAGAGACACAAAGAAGACAAAACCCTTGCTGCAGCAGCAGACACTTGCTGCGCAACCCAAACCGCCACCTGCTGCTGCTGCTGCTGCTGCTGCTGCTGCTGCTGCTGCTGCGGGGCGGCGGCGGCGGCGCTCGCGGGGGCGCCGGGGGCGTCCTGGGCGGGCTGCTGCTGCTGCTGCGGAGCCGGGGCCTCCTGCTGCTGCTGCTGCTGCTGCTGCTCTTCCTGCTGCTGCTGCTGCTGCTGCTCTTCCTGCTGCTGCTGCTGCTGCTGCTGTGGGTTTTGTTGGGGGGTGCGTGGGCAGCTGGAGTTCGGGGCTGGGGGCGCGTCCGCAGGCCGAGGGTTTAGGGTTTGCTGCTGGCTAGGGTTTAGGGTTTGCTGCTGACTAGGGTTTAGGGTTTGCAAGAAGCGGTCAATGGCCACAATCTCGCAGTGTCTGCTGCTGCTGCAGCACTTATTAGTTTCATTTCGCCCGCGGCTGACAATCTTTTTGCTGCGGGGGCAAACGAGGACACACCCCACAGGCACTTCTGCTGCTGCTGCTGCTGCTGCTGCTGCTGCTGCTGCTGCTTCCTTTGCTGCTTCCCCCATGAAGTACAGCAGCTGCGCAGGCACCCGTCGCAGCAAACTCTTTTGACTATTTTAATTTATTTATTTTTAATTTAATTAATTTATTTCTCAATAATTAATTAATTAATTAATCCTTCTGCAGCTTTGTAATAATTAGTTTTAGTCCCAGCAGCAGCAGCAAACGCAGCAGCAGACAGAACAGCGAGAACTGCAGCAGCAGCAGCAGCAGCAGCAGCAGCAGCAGCAGCAACAGCAGCAGCAGCAGCAGCAGCAGCAGCGACTGCAGCAGCAGCAGGTGTCTGTACACCTCAGCTCGCTCACCTCCTCTTGGGTGAATTCTTCTTCCTCCATGTTTGGGGTTGCCATTAATTTGAAATGACAAAAAGATAATTTAAATCAAAATAAATAAAAAGAAACAAAATAAACAGAATCAATTTAATTCAGCTTTCTTCCCGACTTGCTGCTGCTGCGCAGCAGCAGCAGCAGCAGCAGCAGCAGCAGCAGCAGCGGCAGCAGCAGCAGCAGCAGCAGCGTCCAGAAAAGCGGGAAAATGGTCAAAATTTGCGGATTTGAAGCCTTTTGAACTCCAAAATGATTTATTTAATTGAAATTATTCATTTAAATGTCAAAAAGTATTTATTTTTTCATTTAAAAATGAAAAAAGGAGAAAAATTGACCCAAAAAATCCACTTTTCCAAATCCTCAAATTTCCCGCAACTCCGCGTCCAGACGCCCAAACGCAAACTCCCGCCCGCCCGCCTGCAGCAAATTAAATTAAATTAAATTAAATTAAATTAATTTAATTTAATTTAATTTATTTTGTTTTATTTAATTAATTTAATTTAATTTAATTTAATTTAATTTAATTAGTTTGACTTGATTAGTTTAATCTAATTGGATTAAATTGTTTTGATTTGATTTAATTGAATTAGATTTAATTGATTTAATCTGATTTGGTTTGATTTAATTGCATTTAAATTTAATTAGTTTGATCAGTTTGATTTGATTTAATTTAATTTAATTTAATTTAAGTTAATTTGATTTAATTTAATTTAATTTGATTTAATTTAATTCACCCGGTTTGATTAAATCAATTTGAGTTAATTTATTTTATTTAAATGAACCAATTAAATGTAATATTGATTTAAAATAAATAAAATGAATAATAAAACAAACAAATAAAATAAATGAATTAAAAGTAAACTAGCCAAATAATAATAAATAAATAAATAAGCAAATAGTTAATTGAAATAAATAAACAAAATAAATAAATGATCAATTGGTTAAAATAAACGAATAAAACATATAAAATAAATAAACAAATAGATTAATTAATTAATTAATTAATTAATCAAACGAACTAATTACTTAATTAATCAATTAACCAATTAATTAATTAATTAATTAAATTAGCATAAACAAACAAATAAATAACAATAAAATAAATAATAAAATAAATAAATAAATAAATAAATAAATAAATAATAAAACGAACTTTTATAATTCCGTCTTTAATTACAAAACTCCAATTCAAATTTCTCTCCGCCGTTAAAGGCCTGGACACATCTGCGGGCCTGGAGACCTGAAAACAAAATAAATAAATAAATAAATAAATAAATAAATAAATAAATAAATAAATAAATAAATAAATAAAATAATAAATAAATAAATAAATAAATAAATAAATAAAACAAATTAATTAATTAATTAATTATTAATGGCATTTAATTTGATGGGCTTAGTTTTTAAACGAAAAAATTTGAACAAGTGCAGCGCGAGAAGCGCCGAAGCAGCTAGGGTTTAGGGTTTAGGGTTTAGGGTTTAGGACCTTGTCGAGGTGCCCCACAACTCGGTCTTGTGCTGCTGCAGCAGCAGC
>NW_013652765.1:0-3407 GCF_000499385.1 Eimeria necatrix
CCGCCCGGGGGGGTGGAGGAGTTTTTGTGGGGGGCGTTTGGGGAGTGGGGGGACTTGGAGAGCGTGCGGGTGGTGGGGGCGAAGGGCTTTGGGTTCGTCACGTTTGCCTACAGAGTCCAGGCGGAGTTCGCAAAGCTGGCGATGGCCGACCAGCCCTTTCCGCCCTTCGCGCCGCTGCTGACCGTCAAGTGGGCCCACCAGGAGGCCCCCAAGCGCGCGCTGGCCTTCCCGGAGGGCCCCCGCAAGCTCAGGGCCCCCAGGGGGCCCCCCGAGGACCCCCAGCTGGCGGCCCAGGCCCTCCACAGCTACTGCGCCGCCTGGCAAAACTACTGGGCACACGCCCAGCAGCAACAGCAGGAGCAGCAGGAACAGGCGCTGCAGCAGCAGCAGGTGCTGCTGCAGCAGCAGCAGGTGCTGCTGCAGCAGCAGCAGGTGCTGCAGCAGCAGCAGCAGCAGCAGGGCGGCGAGGGAGAGGCTGCGGGAGAAGAGTGGCCGCAGGAAGACCCCGAGACTGCGCATGCAAACGTGGAGCGCTTAATGAATGTTTTGAGCCGCGTCGAAGGCCTTTCGACTTCCGACTTCCTCAACGCCGGGCCCCGCGGTGTACAGACACCCCAGCCCTGAGGCCGCTGCAGAGGCCTTGCGCCCGCGCGGCGCTTCAACCAACCCAACAAACCCCAAACCCCAAACCCTAAACCCTAAACCCTAAACCCTAAACCCTAGAGCCTGCCGAGCGCAGGACAAGAGGCTCGCGCGCTTAGTGCGCAAAGCGGCGGCGTGGTTTGGCGAACTTTGGCGAGTTGCGACGGAGTTCAAAAACGAATTCTTTTTTTGTTATTTAGTGCAAAACCAACAACTTCTCTCTTAGTCTCAAACTGGCCCCCTGAGGCCTCTTGTGGAAGCTCGGGGCTCTGCTGCTGGCTTCCAATGTAGTTTGAGTTAAAAAATTGTTTTATTTATTTCGCGCGAAGACATTTTAGGGAGACAAGCCTTAGTTTATCGTTCTGCGTGGGCAGTGCGCGCTGCGGTGACTCGCCCCACTGCGGGGCGGCGGCGGCGCTTCCCCGGCGGTTTCCTTTCGGAAACTCAATTTCTTTTTCTAATTTTGCCACTCAGAAGTGCATTATAAGTTTGTAGAAGCAGTTTGGGGCAGTGGGGCTTTCGTGCGGGGCCGCGAGCCCCACTCGCAGGGGAGCTTCTCCCCGAGTCGGCCGAGGCCCCCGCCGCTGCTGTCTGCCGGGAAAACTGGAGCAGCAGTTCGTCTTTTGCTTGAATAGTTGCTGCAAATTGATCAAAGTTTCCCAAAATACTTGCAATTTCGCCGGTTTCAAGTGCTGCGGGCCAGTAGACTCTGGCGTGAACACTGCGGTGTCCAGACCGTCGTGCAGCGCCGCTCCCTCCCCAGCGCCCCCCGCCGAGCCCTGCCAAAACCGCTGGAGTTTTTAGTTTGCTTTATTTGGAGTTTTTGAAAGTTTAAAGGGAAAACTGTGCAAAAATTGGGGGCAGCTGCCGCAGCTTTCCACCAAGCGCGGCGCCGCGGCTTCCTCGCCGTTGGCCAGCACGCAGCGCCACCGGCGCGATCTGCCGCAGCGCATGCAGGATTTCAGCTGCTGGAAGCTTCCAATGGTTACTTTTGCAAAATATTAATCAAAGGGAACTTTGTTTAGCTCTTTATGAGCAGCGACTGCGCCGCGCATGGCTGCAGACACTGCGGCGCCGCTGCTGCAACTTGAACTGCAGCTGCTTCCCGGGGAAGCGCCCGCGGGCAGCAAGTGAAGCACCTGCTGCTGCTGCTTCTCCATTCCTTTCTTGAAGACTCTAAAGTCCATTTATTTCGCAAAGTCTTCGAATTTATGTCCCAACTGCGAAGACACCGCGGCCGACTGCGCCGACAGCCGTCGATGTTCGCCCACTATGAGACTCAGCCGCACTCTCGCTGTGGGCCTCCTCTTTCTGGCCCCCGCCTCAGCTAGCCAGGAAGCAGCAGCAGCAGCAGCAGCAGCAGCAGCAGCAGCAGAGGGGGAGGAGGCGGGGCCTGAAAGCGCTGCAGTTGCGGTGGGTTTGCTTCTCCCGCGGCGCATTGCGAGTTGATTCCGCAGCAGCAGCAGCAGCGACTGCAGCAGCAGCAGCAGCAGCTGCTGCAGCAGCAGCAGCAGCAGCAGCGCGACAGTGAGGCAGCTGTGTGTTGCGGCGCCGCAGGCCTCGCCGCCCCCGCCTTCCCACCAGAGTCTTCCCGAGGCCCCCCGCACTCCCGAGTAGGTGCATGCAAATATTTCAAAAATAAAAATAAAATAAAAATAAAAATAAAAACAAAATAAACAAATTAATGAAATATATTTTAATAAAAGCTGCACTGTGCTGCAGCAGCGACGCAGCTGCTGCTGCGCTGCTGCGCTGCAGAGCCCACGCGGCAAAGGACGCCCCCGCGCTGGAAGAGCCCGCTGCTGCGCTGCAGCAAAAGGCCTCAGCAGGTAAGAAAGCAAAATAACAAAAGTTTTAAAAGTGAAGAGCTTTTGCAAGTCAAGAGGAAGCCACTTGGCCAGGTGTCTGTACACTCCACAGGCGCAGCCCCTCGCTGCTGCTGCTGGTCTTTGTGGGCAGAAGCGCCGGCTAGTGCGGCGGGAGAGGAGCTGCAGCAGCCAAAGGCCTCCCCCGACGCTGCTGCTGCTGCTGCTGCTGCTGCTGCTGCTGCTGCTGCTGCTGCTGGCCCCCCCGCCCGGGGCGGGCCAGCTCCGAGCAGAGGGGCCGAGAGGGGCAGCCGCGAAGCCGGACTTGGCAAAAAAAAGAAGTTTGAAGAGTCGAAAAAGCCGGAGAGGACCGCCAGCGAAGACAGCGCGGAAAGTTCAAGTCCGGAGGAAGCAGCGAGCTGCAGGAGGGGCCGCGGGGCGGACAGCAGCAGCCGCGAGGCTCCTCGCGAGAAAAGAAGAAGTTTAAAATACTTAAAAGTGAAAAAAGTGAAAAGATCTGCGCAGAAAGGCAGCAGCTGCGGCCGCGGGAGCTGCGGATACACCCGAAGCAGCTACCGGGCGAAACCTGAATGGAACGCCTCGGCCGAGAGCAGCAGCAGCGGCTCTGCAGCAGCAGCAGCAGAAAGCAGCAGCAAAATGCAAATAAAAAAGAAAAAAAGTGGAAATAATCCCGAAAAAATGCAAGTCGTGCGCACGCTGCAGCTGCTGAACTTGCTGCTGCAGCAGCAGCAGCAGCAAGCTGTCCACTTCTCAAGCCGCAGCGAAGCCCGCCTCGACGCCGCCGCCCTCGCAGTGGCTTACGAGAACTTGCTGAACCAAGTCCACAGAAAAAACCACTCACTCGTAAGGCTTTACCTGCTGCTGCTGCTGCTGCTGCTGCTGCTGCTGCTGCTGCTGCTGCTGCTGCTGCTGCTGCTGCTGCTGCTGCTGCTGCTGCTG
>NW_013652766.1:0-3145 GCF_000499385.1 Eimeria necatrix
CATTAGAAAGGGTTTTGAGGGTTTAGAAAGGGTTTAGAGGGAGGGTTTAAAGGGGACTATTTGGGGCAGCTGGTCCTATTGTCTCTTATGAATCTTTTTATCATTTTTGATTCTTTTTTTAAATCTTTTTTGATTCTTTTTTATTTTTTTGAAATCTTTTTTGATTCTTTTTAAATCTTTTTTGATTCTTTTTAAATCCTTTTTCTTTTAAAATCCTTTTTGATCCTTTTTAAATCCTTTTTGATTCTTTTTAAATCCTTTTTCTTTTTAAATCCTTTTTGATTCTTTTTAAATCCTTTTTGATTCTTTTTAAATCCTTTTTGATTCTTTTTCTTGGCGCTTTCTCCTTTATTTCCTCTTCCCTTTTTTTTTCCTTTTTCCGTTTTCTTCCCCTTTTTCACCAACTCCGCTGTTGCTGCTGCTGCTGTTGCTGCTGCTGCTGCTGCTGCTGCTGCTGCTGTTGCTGCTGCTGCTGTTGCTGCTGCTGCTGTTGCTGCTGCTGCTGTTGCTGTTGCTGCTGCTGCTGCTGCTGCTGCTGCGCAGTCTCCTTTTCAATTCGGCCAGTGCCCCAACCATCCCTCCGAGATGATCGACTGCGTCTGCATGGTGGTGAGCTCCAAACACTTTTTTTAATCTTTTTTTTAAATCTTTTTTATCTTTTTTAAATCCTTTTAATGGTTTTTTGCCTTTTTTTGTCTCTTTTTTTGTCCCCTTTTGTCTCTTTTTTGTCTCCTTTTATCCCCTTTTTTGGCTCTTTCGTTGTCTCCTCTTTGTCTCTTTCCTTGCCTCCCTCTTTGTCTCCTTTTGTTTCTTTTTTGTTTCTTTTTTGTTTCTTTTTTGTCTCTTTTCTGTGTCTTTTTTGTCTCCCTTTGTTTCTTTTTTGTCTCCTTTTATCTTCTTTTGCTGCTCCTTTTTTGTCTCCTTTCATCTCCTTTTTTAATCTTTTTTTTGTCTTCTTTTATCTCTTTTTTGATTCCCTTTTTATCTCTTTTTTTAATCTTCTGTTCGTCTCTTTTAATCTCTTTTTTTAAGTTCCTTTTTATCTTCTTTGATCATTTTTTAAATTTCCTTTTTATCGCCTTTTTGTCTTTTTTGTCTCTTCTCGTTTTATCTCTCATTTGTCTTTTCGCATTTTTGTTTTCTTTTTGTTTTCTTTTTTGTTTCCTTTTTTGCAAACTCTTTAACTTCTTTTTTCTTTTTAATTTTTTTAATTTTTTTAAATTTTTTGTTTTCTTTTATTTCTTTTTTTCTCTTCGACTCTTTTTGTCTCTTTTGTCTTTATGCTTGCTTGCTGCTGCCTGTTCTCACAAGGGTTTAGGGTTTAGGGTTTAGGGTTTAGGGTCTAGGGTTTAGGGTTTGTTGTGGCGCAGTGTTTCTTGGCCCTTTGCCCTCACTGCATTCTCATAGGGCATCACTCGGCCGCAGGTGAGATTAGAGCTCCGCCAGAAAAGGGTTTAGGGCTTAGGGTTTAGGGTTTAGGGTTTAGGGTTTAGGATAAGGAGTTCTTTCTTCAGGGTCTGGGGTTTAAAATGTGGGGTCTAGGGTTTAGGGGAAGGGTGAGGGCTGCGCTTCACGGTCTGGGCCCTAGGGTTTAGGGTTTAGGGTTTAGCGCTGAAGATTTCCTGTCAAGGGTTTAGGATTTAGGGTTCAAAGCCCAAGGTTTAGGGTTTAGGGTCTCGAGTTTAGGGTTTAGGGTTTAGGGTTTAGGGTTTAGCGGTTTTCTTTCAGACTTCTCCGAACATCCCCTGATCTCAACTCTAGACGCCTACAAAATGAGCATGCAGGGCACCTCGCCGGTAAACCCTAAACCCTAAACCCTAAACCCTATACCCTAAACCCTAAACCCTAAACCGAAAGATGCAAACCCTAAACCCTAAACCCTGGCTGCGACTTGAAGATCTTCACTTTTTAATCTGCTGCTTGCACAAGCCTTGCAGCGGCCGCGCCTCGCGTTCTGGCCAGAGCCCAGAGCCCAGGGCTTAGGGTTTAGGGTTTGGGGTTTAGGGTTTAGGGTTTAGGGTTTAGGGTTTAGGGTTTGCGGCTTAGAGCGAAGAAGCCCTCAGCATCCGCAGAGAAAAAATTGTCAAAGACCTTCAAGAAAACCACCAGCTGTTGGCGCGGCTGCATGCAAACTTTGCATCTGTGCACCGCAAAATTGATGACTCCAACAAGTCCGCTCTAAACCCTAAACCCTAAACCCTAAACCCTAAACCCTAAACCCTAAACCCTAAGCTGTAGGTGGCTAGGCCCTGGGTCGCTAAGCCCTAGGTCCCTAGGTGCTAGGTTCTAGCGCTGGGCTTTGCTGGCGGGAGCCGCGGCTCTTAAGCCCTAAACCCTAAACCCTTTTTTAGGGTTTGGCTTCGCAGGGCACTGATGAAGCAGCTGCAAATTATCAAGCAAAAGCAAGTCGGCTTCCTCCAGGCGCTGAAGAGGGAATTGCTGACTGAGTGCCTCATAATAGAGTGGATGGAGGTAAACCCTAAACCCTAAACCCTAAACCCTAAACCCTAAGCCATTAGAGCTGAACCGTGTTTTATGGGTCAAGGGTTTAGGGCTGGTGAGTCCAGGCTGCCAGCGGGTGGTGCTAGGCCTAGCTAGCGCTCAGCGTTTAGGGTTTAGTGTTTAGGGTTTAGCGGTTAGGGTTTAGGGTTTAGGGTTTAGGGTTTAGGGTTTAGGGTCTGGGGTTTGTTTCTTCAGGCCTTTTTTTCTCATTTACAGCTTGCCTTGTGTCCTTCGGACTACCTGATGTACCACCACCGCCACGATTTGCTTGTGAGGCGTCTCAAACCCTAAACCCTAAACCCTAAACCCTAGCGTTCGAACTGCGCCTGACGACTCCCAAGGAGGCTCTTTTGCATTTCTACTTAATTTCTCCTACTCATGATGAACTCCTCTGAAGAGCGACCCCTTAGGCCTGAGCTTCGCGGTTTAGGGTTTAGGGTTTAGGGTTTAGGGTTTAGGGTTTAGGGTTTAGGGTTTGCGGGCAGGCGGCCGACCTGTTTGGGGGCGCAGTGCGCATAGAAGTGGGCCGCGAAACCCTCCCCCTTGGCTCTCGGGTTTCGAGCTTGGGGTTTAGGGTTTCGGGTTTAGGGTTTAGGGTTTAGGGTTTAGGGTTTAGGGTTTAGGGTTTGCGGGCAGGCGGCCG
>NW_013652767.1:0-3514 GCF_000499385.1 Eimeria necatrix
GCAGTAGCCAACTAAGGCACGTGCAGTGCATGGGATTTCGGGAAGAAGGTGCAGCATGTTAGACCTTGATACACCATTCATCCCAAGCTTGTTCGACGAAACACTCGAAATGCCTGCCCAATGCGACGCCTGGAAACACAGGAAAACGCCTTTAGTCATTGTTTTGAAGGCAACCTCACTCAGCCGCTCACAAGGAGAAAGGCGTGCAAACGTACGTCCTATATTTTGGAAAGGGTCCTCCATCCTGAGTATTTCGCGATTTTCAGCGCGTATGACTACACCTCTGTTATCGCCCACTTGAGGCTTGATGCAACAAAGTGATGGAGCACTACCCTTCTGGGGTTCATTCAGGCTGGATAAATGCAGCAAGTCTTCTGACTGGCCAAGGCACAGTGATCATGCCAAGATGCGTCTTACGTTGGCGGAGTCCACAACATCTCTCCAAATTAGTGCGCCGATATGAAGAGATGAAAGTAATGGGAGCATATAATCGCCCCTGTGCTTGTATTAGAACAAAATGCTCGTCACAACGCATCTCGTGTCCGTCTGTTAAACGCTTCTCACATTCGTTGGCGATGGTGTGATTCGGTGATGTACACGTAAAGTGCTGACTTCATTCATAGCGCAAAGTGTATGTTTCCGCTCAGCATTCCTCGGTCTCATCATCTGGGTGCGTAGCACTGGAGGCTAAACTCGAATGTTCTTCGAGATAGATATTTTGGAGGCGATCGGATAATCAAAGCCTGTCTTGCCGATACCTGTAGCCTACAGGAGTCGCAGCGTATTTCCGCAGCGCTGGCGTGATGCACAAGTCTTCGCCGCAGTGCGGGCATGGTACTGTGGGCTGGAATGCCTAGGAACTGCATCTCGAGCAAACGCGAAACTGTGCTTTTGACAGTTGGTGAAAAAAATTGGTATTTCATGTTCAAATAAAGGTATAAATGCATGCGAGGTCGGCACTGGTTGCTGTCCAGTGAAGCCGGCTCTCCACTGTAAATATAGGCTTTACAAATCGGCTCAATGTTCGTTCCGAGATTCGGTAATGCGCATTTCATGGTAAAGACTGATAGACTGGTTAAGATCACATTATTATAGCTGCCAAACTGATACAACGACAGAAATGGGCCATCGTGCAAATCCAAAAAGGCATGCCGCCTCTGAGAGAAGCCAGATGTGCGTGCGTGCCGAAGAGGAAAAATTCAGCTTTTACAGGTTTGTAGAGTTGTAGGAGTTATGTGTTGTACTGAAGCGACCATCAATGGATACGGTAGAAACTGCATGACGGGAAAAGTGTATCATTCATGAAGCATGAGGTGGGAGCCATCAACCAACTATGAAACAAGAGAAGCGGCAAAGTCATCGCATTCAACGGCAGGCGTATTGCTAAACGTGCAGCCTTCTCAGTAGCCAGCTAAGGCAAGTGCAGTGCATGAGATTTCGAGAAGAAGATGCAGCATTTTAGACCTCGATGCACCATTCATCCCAAGCTTGTTCGACGAAACACTCAAAATGCCTGCCCAATGCGACGCCTGGAAACACAGGAAAGCGCCTTTAGTCATTGTCTTGAAGGCACCCTCACGCAGCCGCTCACAAGGACAAAGGCGTGCAAACATACCCCCTGAATTTTGGAAAGGGTCCTCCATCCTGAGTATTTCGCGACTTTCAGCGCGTATGACTCGACCTTTTTTTATCGCCCACTTGAGGCTTGATGCAACGAAGCGAGAGAACACTACGCTTCATGGGTTCATTCAGGCCGGTTAAATGCAGCAAGTCTTCTGACTGGCCAAGGCACAATGATCATGCCAAGATGCTTCTTAGGTTGACGAAGTCCACAACATGCCTCCAAATTAGTGCGCCAATCTGAAGAGATGAGAGTAATGGGAGTACATAATCGCCCCTGTGCTTGTATTAGAACAAAATGCTCGTCACAACGCATCTCGTGTCCGTCTGTTAAACGCGTCTCACATTCGTTGGCGATGGTGTGATTCGGTGATGTACACGTAAAGTGCTGACTTCATTCATAGCACAAAGTGTATTTTTCCGCTCAGCATTCCTCGGTCTCATCATTTGGGTGCGTGGCATTGGAGGCTAAATTAGAATGTCCTTTGAGGTAAATTTTTTGGAGCCGATCGGATAATCAAAGCCGATACCTGCGGATACCTGTAGCCTACAGGAGTCGCAATGTACCGAAGGCAAGAAATATTCGCCGCAGCGCTGGCATGATGCACAAGTCTTCGCCGCAGTCCGGAAGTAGTACTGGAAAGCCTAGGAACTCCATGTCGAGCAAACGCGAAACTGTGGTGTTGATGTTATGTCGCAATATGATTAGCTCGGGTACAAATAAAGATATAAATGCATGCGAAGCCGGCACTGTTTGCTGCAAAGCGGAGCCAAATCGCCACTGTAAATGCGTGGTTTACAAATCGGCTCAATGTTCGTTTCGAGATTCGGTAATGCGCATTTCATGGCAAAGACTCATAGTCTGGTTTAGATCACATTATTCTAGCCGTCAAACTGATACGACGACAGATATGGGCCATCATGCAAATCCAAAAAGGCATGCCGCCTCTGAGAGAAGCCAGATGTGCGTGCCTGCCGACGAGGAAAAGATCCAGCTCTTACAGGTTCGTAGATGTGTAGGAGTTATGTGATGTACTGAAGCAATCATCAACGGATACGCTAGAAGCTGTATGATGGGAAGTGCATTTCAAGTATGGATCATGAGGTGATCGCCATCAACCAACTATGAGACAAGCGAGGCCGTAGCCTGACGTGTCTCGAGGGGAATGCAAAGCCATCGTATTCAATGTCCGACGTATTGCTAAACGTGCAGCCTTCTCAGTAGCCAGCTAAGGCGAGTGCAGCGCTTGGGATTTCGAGAAGAAGATGCAGCATGTTAGACCTTGATACACCATTCATCCCGAGCTTGTTCGACGAAACACTCAAAATGCCTGCTCAAAGCGACGCTTTGAAACACAGGCAAACGCATTTAGTCATTGTTTTGAAGGCATCCTCACCCGAACGCTCACAAGGAGAAAGGCGTGCAAACGTACTCTCTGTATTTTGGAAAGGGTCCTCCATCCTGAGTACCTCGCGACTTTCAGCGCGTATGACTATACCTCTTTTACCGCTAACTTGAGGCTTGATGCAACAAAGTGATGGAGCACTACCCTTCTGGGGTTCATACAGGCTGGATAAATGCAGCAAGTCTTCTGACAGGCCAAGGCACAGTGATCATGCAAGATGCTTCTTAAGTTAGCGAAGTGCACAACATCTCTCCAAATTAGTGTGCCAATCTGAAGAGATGAAAGTAATGGGAGCATATAATCCACCCCGCGTTTGTATTAGAACAAAATGCTCGTCACAACGCATCTCGTGTCCGTTTGTTAAACGCTTCTCACATTTGTTGGTGATGGTGTCATTCAGTGATGTACACCTAAAGTGCTGACTTCATTCATAGCACAAAGTGCAATTTTCCGCTCAGCATTCCTCGGTCTCATCATTTGGGTGCGTG
>NW_013652768.1:0-3934 GCF_000499385.1 Eimeria necatrix
ACTAGTTTTCACAATTTCATGAAGATCTTAGCTCAATGTCTCCCATCGGTTCTGAGCCGCGAACAAAGAAAACATGCATGCAGTGCTACGGTGAGAAGAGCCTGGCATCTAAGTCTGGTTGTTCTTCTATGAAAGATAATCTGCCACGTTTAAGAACCTCTCACAGTCAGTAAAACGCGTAGGAAAAGATACGGAGTGCTAGTAGCAGTATCTATAGGCAAACTCTATTGAACTTCGGGTGGAACAACTTGAGTTGGATGGACAAGCTCTACCCGCCATCCTCTTGGCGCCAACAAAACAATCTTGAAACGTTATTGTGTTGAGACCAAACAAATGCTAATTGTGGGGATTGTGAACGTAAATATATCAGACCACGCTTTCCGTCAGGTGGCCTATTGTACTCATATGCGAAAGTAGGAATAATGCGAGCCACAAAAGTGCTGCCCACAATGCAAAACTAATGAGCAGAAGCCCATTCACTTGTTCCTGTTTTGCATGATGCACAGCTAGAACTCTCGTGTGCAGATGTTCAGGTAATTCTCACAAAGCTGCTGCGTAATGGCCAAGCTTGCGCTCACTCGGCAATCAAAACGTACTCACTCAGCCCGTGATGGCAAAGGCTTGTTCAAGGCCTCACTTTAGGAAGGAAGCCGGTGCATATAAAAAAGCTGGATACCCCAGTCTGCATCGAGAAAAAACAACATGGGCAATGCACAAGTAAAAATTTTCCAAGTGAAAGAGCACAAAGTTAGCATTAGCGCGAGTACTTTTGGCGTACTGGGGAGTACAACCGAATGAACACACACTTCTAACAATGCATATGCGTGCTCATACTATGAGGCACATACGTAAATCAGAAGCGCACAACACATCATTTGAGCTATTCCATCGTTGGGGAACCGTTCTATAGTAAGAGCTTTTGGATCCTGTGTCGGTCCTCACCTTATCTACTTTGTTGTTGTATTTCTCTCGAGTGCAACTCACAGCCGTCACAGATGGCTCTCGGTTCCAACGAGCATAGCTGTTTCTTCCTCGTATTTTTGCACACTTTCGTAGGCTTCTCCAAATGCTTCTATGGCGGCTCATCTGCAGACTGCCATACAACAAATATCTTGGCAACGCAACTCAGGAACAGTTAAATACTTCGAAAAATTGATCACATACCACTGGGACATTCATTCTCGTACTGGTATATTGAGCGGACCTTAACTGCTAAAAGTCTACTGCTATATCGCAGTGTTAGCCTTCGGCCTGAGTCTCATATCGACGCTAATGTTTTCACTCTTTCTCCACTACGAATGCAAACGGCTAACACTGCGATATAAGAATTCGTTCAACAGCCACTACAAACTGCTGTGAACAAGCCGCCACACATGGAAGCCAGCATACGACATTCTACAACGCAGTTGATGAGTGACCACTTGCCATCTTACATGGGCTCCAGGTCCAAGAACGCGCAATAACGCCCTCTGACTACGACCACTTACGGCGTTGCTCACCCGGTATGCTGTGCAGAAACGAGCCATCTGCGAGAAATAAACCTCTCTGCAGCTGAGCATCTGTGTCGGAGTCGCTGATTGTTGCGCTGCATGCTTTTTGCACTTTGGACACTCTGCCAAGCAGGAGTCTGTTGAGGCTTATTTTGCCGGTGAAATACTTTGTGGAATGCAACCAGCGGCGGCTATTAGGAAACAATCGACGTTGAAGTCTCCGAATATCCAAGCGAGACGTTGCAGGAATCTCACATGCCTCCACAAAATACGTGGAACTGTACATGAACTCAGAGCACCGGAGCGCACTCTTCAGCTGCCGAACAGGTAAAATTTGATGGCCGGCTTCACCTACGCACATGGTAATTTTCATCAATAGACGCAACAGTGATCATATTCAAATTGAAAGGGGGGAAATTCGTTCAAAATTTCCCGTTTCAGTGATGTACGATCACGTACGATCTCGTTCAATATAAAACAGCGCTTTGTCGAAGAATTTTTGACCTGGCAACCCTCACAGTCCATAAGAGATATTTTAGTCACTTTGCACATAAAAGGTCAATTACAAATGGTTGTTGTGAGGGCACCTCGCACCATTACGCGAGGAAGGACACGGTGTGTAACCTCAAAGTAAGGAGAAGTTCTTAGTGCGACGCATAGTCAAAAGAGCGGCCCTTTTAAATGCATATATGCTTTTTATTTGCGAATGCAACATTTGCCAAGTTTATTTGTGCATTTGCTTGGGACTGCGCTGGCAATGACACAAAGCATAGCTTAAAATTTGCCCAGGTCCATGGCCTTCTGGAGATGTTGCGCTCTAGATCATTGTTCTTTTGTGTCTCAAAGCTTTTGATCAGCTACACATACTTGCTGTAAGCAGGAACAGAATATGCAAAATAAAATAAAATCTTTTCTTACGATTACCCTTTGTTTTGCTGAGGTCCGTCAAGACGCTTTTACCTGACACACACGACAATAACCGTCACCAAAGAAAAGGATGGTCTTCAGGCCGACATGAAATAATGTTTCTGGTTCTTTGACACACAAGAAATAATTTTGCACAAAGTGTAACAAAGGCAGTCATGTATCTACTGAATGTGGCTTCATCTGTCCGCCACTTTGGGCAGCACGTGCTTCACACCAGAAGAAAATGTTTTGAGCCACATGCACAAAGAATGCATAGAATTAGTTGTGGCAGATTTTTCTTAGGGATATCATTCAGGGACATTTGTAAGCCTGTCGCACTTGTTGTGCATGCAGCATGTCCTAGGTCCACAAACTCTTGCACTGCAGCCAGTCTGCAAAACATGCGTACAATTGCTCCAAAAGTGTGTTGCATTTGTATTTAGTGCACGCCACAAGAGCATATCGCTACTCCGTACAATCCAACCGCAATGAATGGCAATAAAATGATTGAATTTTTCTTCTTTGTCGGGTTGTTTTGGGTTATTCTAGCTGTGAAACTGATACAACGACAGATATGGGCCATCATGCAAATCCATAAAGGCATGCCGCCACTGAGAGAAGCCAGATGTGCATGCCTGTCGACGAGGACAATATTCAGATTTTACAGGTTCGCAGAGTTGTGGGGGTTATGTGATGTACTGAAGCGATCATCAACGGATACGCAATAAGATGTATGACAGGAAAAGAATATCAAGTATGGGGCATGGGATGAGAGCCATCAACCAACTATGAGGCAAGAGAGGCAGTAGCCTGATGTGTCCAGAGGGGAATGCAAAATCACCGTATTCAATGGCAGACGTATTGCTAAACGTGCAGCCTTCTCAGTAGCCAGCTGCGGCAAGTCCAGTGCATGGGATTTCGAGAAGAAGATGCAGCGTTTTAGACCTTGATACACCATTCATCCCAAGCTTGTTAGACGAAACACTCAAAATGCCAGCCCAAAGCGACGCCTGGAAACACAGGAAAGCGCCTTTGATGATTGCCTCAAAGCTGATCCTTGCGGAAACGCTCACAAGGAGAAAGCCGTGCAAACGTACTCTCTGTATTTTGGAAAGGGTCCTCCATCCTGAGTATTTCGCGACTTTCAGCGCGCATGACTATGCCTCTTTTATCGCCCTCTTGAGGCGTGATGCAACGACGCGATAGAGCACTACGCTTCATGGGTTCATTCAGGCTGGATAAATGCAGCAAGTCTTCTGACTGGCCAAGGCACAGTGATCATGCCAAGATGCTTCTTAAGTTGGTGAAGTCCACAACATCCCTCCAAATTAGTGCGCCAATCTGAGAAGACGAAAGTAATGGGAGTACATAATCGCCCCTGCGCTTGTATTAGAACAAAATGCTCGTCACAACGCATCTCGTGTCCGTCTGTTAAACGCTTCTCACATTCGTTGGCGATGGTGTCATTTAGTGATGTACAGCTAAAGTGCTGACTTCATTCATAGCGCAAAGCGCAATTTTCCGCTCAGCATTCCTTG
>NW_013652769.1:0-3233 GCF_000499385.1 Eimeria necatrix
GCAGCAGCAGCAGCAGCAGCAGCAGCAGCAGCAGCAGCAGCAGCAGCAGCAGCGAGAGCTGCTGCTGCAGCAGGCGTCCGCGCGGCTCGACCCGCGCTGCAGGTGCAGCAAGAGCAGCAGCAAACCAAACAGCAGCAGCAGCAGCAAGAGCTGCAGCAGCAAGAGCTGCAGCAGCAAGAGCTGCAGCAGCAAGAGCTGCTGCAGAACCCCTAAGAGCAGCAGCAATCTTCTGCCGCAATTCAAGCAGTAACAGCAGCAGCAGCAGCTGCTGCTGCTGCTGAAGCAGCTGCTGCTGCTGCTGAAGTTCTCTCACAGCAGTCACAGGCTTGTTTCATTAGCAGCAGCAGCAACAGGTCTTGCTGCCTCTGCAGCTGCTGCTGCTGCTGCAGCGGCTAGTCCTTCAGCAGCCATCGCTGTACTTTTTCCCAATCGGCAGCAGCAGGAGCTGCAGCACGAGCTTCTCTGTTGCTGCAGCAGCTGCAGCAGCAGCAGCAGCAGAAGCAGCAGCAGCAAATCATCGCAATCCCCCCCTCTGCCTGTAGCTGTTCCGTCTCCTATCGGACTCCCGCAAGAAAGCAGCTGCAGCAGCAGCAGCTGCAGCAGCCGCTGCTGCTGCTGCTGCAAGAACAGCAGCATCTGCTCCAGTAGCAGCTGCAGCAGCAACTGCAGCAGCAGCAACTGCAGCAGCAGCAGCAGCGCGCCAAAGCCTGCTGCTGGCTCCTGCTGCAAGAACAGCTTAAGGTGTATGTACACCTGAAAGCTAAATCACAGGTTTATTTCCTTTAAGCAATCAACGACAGCAGCAGCAGCAGCAGCAGCAGCAGCAGCAGTAGCAGCAGCAATAAACTGTAGAAGCAGCAGCAACTGTAGCAGCAGCAGCAGCAACCGCAGCGTACTCAGCTGCAGCAACAAGCGCACAAGCAGCAGCAGCAGCAACTGCATAGGAAGCAGCAGCAAGAGTAACTGCAGCAGAAGCAGCAGCAGCAGCAGCAGCAGCAGCTTGGGCTGCACCGGCAATGCTTGTAGCAGCTGCAGCAACAGCAGCAAGAGCGATGGAAGCAGCAGCAGCAACTGCAGCAGCAGCAGCAAACTGCCGCTGCTGCGCGAGCAGCAGCAGCAAGCTGCCGTTGGGGGCAGATACAGTGGACCTAATCCTGAAACCCTAAACCCTAAACCCTAAACCCTAAACCCTAAACCCTAAACCCTAAACCCTAAGGCCAGGCGCTGCATGCAGCCCTCTGAGCTGGAGATACACCTGAAGGCCCAACTGGGCTCAGCAGCAGCAGCAAATACACCGCAGCAACTCAGCTCTAAAGCAAAATAAATAAATAAATAAATAAATAAATAAATAAATAAATAAATAAATAAATAAATAAATAAATAAATAACAATAAATAAATAAATAACTAAACAAATGTTTATTCAATTGTCTATTTAGGCTTTTCAATGCCGCAACAAATCTAAGCAGCTGCTGCCTATTGTAAAATTGGCCCCACAAATGCCCTGCAGCAGCAGCAGCAGCTGCTGCTGCTGCTGTTGCGGCAGCAGCAGCAGCAGCAGCTGCTGCTGCTGCTGCGGCTGCCGCGGCTGCAGCTGTTGCTGCTGTAGCTACAAGAGCAGCAGCAGCTGCTGCTGTACCTGGTGCTGCTGCTGCTGCTGTACCTGGTGCTGCTGCTGCTGCTGTACCTGGTGCTGCTGCTGCTGCTGTACCTGGTAATGCTGCTGCTGCTGCTGCTGCTGCTGTTGCAGCAGCAGCTGCTGCTGCTGTTGCAGCAGCAGCTGCTGCTGCCTCATGCTTCGTCGTCTGACTGGTCAGGGCACCTCTCGTTCATATCCACGGGGTCTATGGGTCCTGCGAAAAACCCTAAACCCTAAACCCTAAACCCTTAACCCTAAACCCCTGGCCGTAAACCCCAAACCCTAATGCCTGAACCCTAGGCTCTGCGTCAGCGCTGTGTTACTTGATGACACTCCTGCACCCTCAGCCAAAACCCTAAACCCTAAACCCTGAACCCTGGACTCCAAACCCTAAACCCTAAACCCTAAACCCTAAGCCTTCACCTTCTGCGAGTCCCAGGGTTTGCATAACCTCCCTCATCATAAAGAAGGTGCCGCAAACCACCAAAACTGAACCCTCAGCAGCAGCAGTTTTAAACGCCTTCCGCAGCAGCAGCGGCAGAGTCCCTGCAGCAGCAGCAGCAGCAGCAGCAGCAAATTCAGCAGCAGCAAGTGGCACTCGGTAGCAGCGCATGCAGCAACAGCAGCAGCAGCTGCAGCAGCAACAGCAGCAGCAGCAGCAGCTCCTCACCTTTTTCGATCTGCGCCGCGAGCGCCATCACGTCCACTTGCTGCTGCTGCTGCTGCTGCTGCTGCTGCTGCTGCTGCTGCGTCTCCTGAGAAAGCCAACGGTGGGTTTCTTTAATTCCTTCTTCAACGAGAGGAAGAAGACTAAAAACAAAAAGAGACAAAAGAAAAAGGAGACACTTAAAAAGGGACAGCAGCAGCAGCAGCAGCAGCAGCAGCAGCTGCTGCTGCTGCTGCTGCTGCTGCTGCTGCTGCAAAAACAGAGACAGAAGGGCAAAAGCAATCGAACAAAAGCTGAAACAAAGGAGACAAAAAGGAGACAAAAAAGGGACAAATAGAAGACAAAAAGGAGACAAAAAAGGGACAAATAAAAGAAAAAAAGAAATAAAAGAAATAAAAAGAAATAAAAAGAAACAAAAAATAAAAAGAAATAAAAACGGACTTGTCTGCAAACTTCGGGTCCTCTTTTAGCTGCTGGTAAATTTGTGCTGCAGTTTGGCAGCGGGGGTGATCTGCTGTGACAATGTGAACTCCCTAAAAAATAAAAATAAAAACAAATAAATTAAATAAATTAAATAAATTAAATAAATTGAATTAAATAAATAAAATAAATAAATAAATAAAAGAAATAAAGGAAATAAATAAATAGAAGGGAAAAAATGAGTGAAAGAGATTTAAAAACCGATTTAAGGGGGTTTAAATAAGCCCTTTTACGCCGATTTAGGGTTTAGGGTTTAGGGTTTAGGGTTTAGGGTTTGGACTTGGAGGCGGTTGTTGAGGGGAAAACAAAAGTGCCCCAAAAGGGGCTGGAGGAGGAGCTAGGGTTTGGGCTTTGGGGCGCAGGCGTGTTGGGCCCGCAGGGCCTAGGGTTTAGGGTTTAGGGTTTAGGGTTTAGGGTTTAGGGTTTGGACTTGGAGGCGGTTGTTGAG
>NW_013652770.1:0-3377 GCF_000499385.1 Eimeria necatrix
TATTTTATTTTATTTTATTTTATTTTATTTTATTTTATTTTATTTTATTTTATTTTATTTTATTTTATTTCATTTTATTTCATTTTATTTTATTTTATTTTATTTTATTTTATTTTATTTTATTTTATTTTATTTTATTTCATTTCATTTTATTTTATTTTATTTTATTTTATTTTATTTTATTTTATTTTATTTTATTTTATTTTATTTTATTTTATTTTTATTTTATTTTATTTCATTTTATTTCATTTTATTTTATTTTATTTATTTTATTTTATTTTATTTTATTTTATTTCATTTTTATTTTATTTTTAATTTAATTTAATTTTATTTTATTTAATTTTATTTAGTTCAATTTAGTTTAATTTAATTTTTTTAATTTTTTGCTTTTTAGTGTTTCATCTTTTTCTTGTTTTTTTTCTTTTGTTTTGTTCATCGCTTTTTATTTATTCGTTTTTGTCCTTTTTATTTCTTTTTAAATTATTTTAGTCTCTTTTAAGTTCGTTTTTATTTCTTTTTGAGAACTTATTTTAGTCTCTTCTAAGTTCTTTTTTATTTCTTTTTAAAATTATTTTAGTCTCTTTTAAATTCTTTTTTATTTCTTTTTAAAATTATTTATTTCTTTTCTCTCTTTCCTTTTTGTCCCTTTTTTGTTTCTTTTTTCTTTTTTAAATTTTTTATTTTTTTAATTTCTCTTTTTTGTCTCCTTTTGTTTTTCTTTTACTTCTGTTTTGTCTCCTTTTTATTCCTTTTAAACCCATTTGTCTCCTTTTGCATTTCATGAATTTCTTTTTTCAATTTAACATTTTCTTTTTTAAATATCTCCTTTTCTTTTTATATTCTTTCTTCTTAATCTCTTATTTTTATTTTTATTTTTGTTTCCTCTCTTTTTATTTCTTTAAAAAGAAAACTTTTATTTATTTTTATTTTTCTCTTTTGTCTCTTTTTGCTGCTGCAGGCAACGGCATTCTTAGAGTAGCAAATCCCCTTGACTGCATGTAAGCTGCTGCAGCAGCAGCAGCAGCAGCAGCAGCTGCTGCTGCTGCTGCTGCTGATGCTGCTGCTGCTGCTGCGAATGCGGCTTTTGCTGCTGTTGATGCTGATGTACATGCACCAGCATAGTCTGCTGCAGCAGCAACTGCTGCTGCTGCTGTTGCTGCAGCTACTGAGGTTGCTGCCGCAACTACTGTTGCTGCTGCTGCTATTGCTGCTGCTGCTGCTGCTGCTGCTGCTGTTTCTACGGTTACTACCGTTGCTGCAGCGTTTGCTGCAGCTACTACTGTAGCCGTCCACTGCTGCTTCTACTACTACTGCTGTTGCTGCTGCTGTTGCTATCACTGCTGCTGCTGCTGCTGCTGCTGCTGCTGCTGCTGCTGCTGCTGCAGGTACTGCAGCCAGTGCACGAATAAGGCGAAAGAGTTGAATTTGAAGGGCGTGGTGGAAGTGTCTCCTGACGAAAGGACTTTCCTCTTCACCGTGGAGGTTTGCTGCTGCTGCTGCTGCTGCTGCTGCTTCTGCTGCTGCTGCTGCTGCTGCTGCTGCTATTATTATTCTCTCTTTTCATCATTTGTCTCCTTTTTCTATTTGTCTCTTTATTTGTCTCCTTTTCACTTTGCTTCTGATCACTGTGCTGCCTTCCTTTTTATATCCGCTGCTGCTTTTGCTGCTGCTGCGTTTATCGCTGCTGCTGCTGCTGCTGCTGCTGCTGCTGCTGCTGCTGCTGCTGCTGCTGCTGTTGCTGCTGCTGCGTTTGCTGGCCGTGGCGAGCTTACTGAGCTAATTCAGCTGCTGCTGCTGCAGCCAATACTGTCCTTGCCGCTCCTACTCCCGCCGTTGCTACTTTTGCTGCTGCTGCTACAGTTTTGCTGCTGCTGCTGCTAGAGTTTTGCTGCTGCTGCTGCTGCTGCTGCTGCTCAGTCTACTGGGGTAATGCCAGCTGAAAAGATTGTTCAAATGGCTTTCGACATCTTGAGGAACAAACTGGGGGACTTGGAGACACATGCTGCTGCTGCTGCAGCAAGGGCCACGGGGCAGCAGCAGCAGCAGCAGCAACACGCACCACACGGTGACTTCCGCTAGGCACTTGCTGCAGCAGCAGCAGCAAGTGCTGTAGCAGCAGCAGCAGCAGCAAGTGCTGCAGCAGCGGCACATACTGGAACAGCCGGCGCTACAGAAGTAGCAGTGCTGCAGCAGCAGCAGCAAAGGCTAAAACAGCAAGTGCTGCTGCAGAACTAAGCTGAAACAGCAGCAAGTGCTGCAGCAGCAGCTGCTGCAGCAGCAGCAGCAGCTGCTGCTGCTGAACTTTGTCAACACGGGGATGAATTTGTCTCCATCACTTATTTGTTTAGTTCGTTTCGCGGAGCAGCAAAAAGGCAAAACCAATTAAAGACGTTCTTAAGGACTTTATCTAATTAGAAAAGCAGCAGCAGCAGCAGCAGCAGCAGCAGCAGCAGCAACTGCAGCAGCAGCTGCTCCGGCACTTGCTGCTGCTGCAGCTGGCGTCGCTGCAACAGCTGGGGTTGCCGCTGCAGCAGCAGAGGTTGCTGCAGCAGCTGATGTCGCTGCTGCTGTTCTTAATCCCCCTGGACGCACAAGTTAGGGTTTAGGGTTTAGGGTTTACTGCTGCTTGCACTCCGGCTTCTGGTCAGGGCCCTTCTCAACGCCTATTACGCCCTGCAGCAGCAGCAGCAGCAGCAGCAGCAGCAGCAGCAGGAGGATGGGGCCTCGCGTCGCCTTGAGAGTCCCCCCGCATCTCTAAACCCTAAACCCTAAACCCTAAACCCTCGTGTCTTGGTACCTTCTCCGCACCTTTGTGAGATCGAGGCGGCTCCTCATCCGAAGAGTCATCTTCTTCATCCGAGTCTTCCGTGTCGCTGCGCGCAAACCCTAAACCCTAAACCCTAGCCGACTGCAAGCAGCTCCCAAACCCTAAACCCTAAACCACCGCCCCCAAACCCTAAACCCTAAACCCTAAACCCTAGCGGACAATTCCTCCTCGTTGGTGTCGTAGTCTTCGAAGTCCGAGTCGTCGTCGACTTGCCCCAAAAACCAGTCCACCGCGCGGGGAATGATCTTGTCCTGCGCAAACCCCAAAAAAGGGTTTAGGGTTTAAACAAATCCACAACTCGCCAACTCAGCTTCAGAAATCAGAAATCAGGGTTTAGGGTTTAGGGTTTAGGGTTTGCCCACCCGAATCCGAATCCCAATATCATAGTCCGCCTCAACCACCAACTGCAACTCTTCCACCTGCACCCCAACCAACCCCAACCCCCAACCCCCAAACCCTAAACCCCAAACCCTAAACCCCAACCCCCAAACCCTAAACCCCAAACCCTAAACCCTAAACCCTAAACCCTAAACCCTAAACCCTAAACCCT
>NW_013652771.1:0-4399 GCF_000499385.1 Eimeria necatrix
GAATTTTGATTACTGAACCACAATATGATTTAGCTGCCTAGTGCCATTACCTCTTTGCGGCGGTTTACAAGAAAATAGACAGACAACGATAGCACGAGAAAAAGAAGCCAGAAGAAACGCGTCTCCAGGATTGCGTTTCTTCCTTATTGCAAGAAATCATACACAACACGCCTGCTTCTTCTGCATCTGGATTCTTGTCAAATCTACATCATTTTCCAGATACAGCAAAGCTCGATGCTTTCGGAAGTCTGGTCCCGTGCCACATTTGGGTGAACCACGATCATCCACAATGCAGTGCAGGTGTTTAATACATGGACGATAGCTTCGACGGATATTCCAGCTGCCGCACTTCGATAAAAAGTGCCTGCCAGTGCAAACAAAATGGGGAACTTGAGAGGGCAGTAAATCCATCGCGCACCATTCCCTTCATAAGTCCGGACTCCAGTAACTGAGTCAACATTACACGTTGCCAATGTTTTAGCTCCTCCACCAGCAGTGCTCCGTGGATATAAACTCGGTCGAAGGTACTAGTTGAGTTTTAGAAGGGGATTAAAGGAAATATTGCAAGCATTCGGCCCAAAGTGGTCAAGCCATGTAGCACTGTTGGTTCTGGTTATAGCTATCACACGCAAAAATCGCTGCTTGCAGTGACTAAGCGTGAACACATTCGCACTTCCTTTGCAGTGCAAACACAGGCTGAAGCATTCAACGCGGCTTGCAGTGACTAAGCATGAACAAATTCGCACGTCCTTTGCAGTACAGACACAGGTTAAAGCGTTCCATTTTTTACATGCAGCGGTATCTGTGAACCATACGAGCATTACTCGCTCGCAAAGCAGCGTGCGTCGGGCACTTACGTCTGCCACAGGGGCTCCATGACACCCAATGCTATAGAGCCTGGGATGATTGAAGTCGTACTTGGTTTGTTGCTGCTGTGTTACAGTAAAGAGTTAGGCAAGAATTGAGTTCTCAACATTACTGCGCATGTGGCGAGAATGAATGAGGGGCCAATGCGCACTACGTTTGCCACTACGGAATTACATACCTCCTGGAAAAGGACAGATTATTGTCCGCACGTTAATGCTAGAATGGCGATGGAAAATTTTGAGGTATTGCCTATTCGCAAACCGCGTCAACTTCACTGCCTTCTGTGACGCAGCGTCGGCTGAGTGGCATCTGGTTTATACGCTCCACGAAACTCTCGATTCTGTTTAGGGTGCAGAGGGTCGCGACTATGACACATTATTTTACTATAAGTCGTCCCCATTATCCGCGTGCTGGCGGTAAGCGAAGGAGACCTGCAAAAAAGGTTATGGTCATTTTCTTGCTCATGTCGGCTTCGGCATGTGCACGGACTATGCTGCGAATAATCATACTAGCTGCATATCATGCGAGAAATACATAATGGTTCCTTTGCTTGCATTGGCACGGCCTACAGCCAAGCCAAAGAAGCAGGGAGTTTTGAATCTAGCAAACTATCTACGCAGTTCTCTGATTTGGTAAAAATAGCATGCGCTTCATGTCGTTGCGCTTTCACAGAAAAAGAGCTTAAAACAATTCGTCGGCTGTGGGGACTTGCCAGCCGGAAGAAGCACTTTTCACAAACCCAGGAAGATGCGGTGCGTCGCGCTCCTTAAACGTGTAGCACATGCCATTAGATGGCAGCCTGCTGCTTGCAGAGAAAACTGAAGGTAAGCATATGTATTACAAGTCGAACAGAGCCACGGAACACCGCATGGTAATACGCCGCAAGAACCAGCAGCTTTAAATCTACGGCTCTTTCGCAAGAGAAACAGAGTTTGTTCATAGTTACCAAGGCCAAAGCACAATACACATGCGCACTTTGAACACACAAAATGACAGCTTACAACTTTTACCACGCGCGCGTTTGGTCCCTAAAAGCTGGAGATGCAGTTCTGTCGTACACCGCAAGGCCAGGAATTACTTAAGAATGAACTATCAATCTGCTTTCAGTGTTTTTCTTCACAAGGCACTTAACCATTAGTCGTTTCTGCAAGCTCTTTTTCTGCCAAAACACATTGCCCAAACGCACAAAACAGATGGAAATAACAAGGATAAGGCAAAATCTACGCAACTCCATCGGAAGGAAAATGGAGATAGGCATAGCATTATTGAAGGTATTTGCAACCAGGGAGAAA
This sequence comes from Eimeria necatrix, assembly GCF_000499385.1. Classification (NCBI taxonomy): domain Eukaryota; phylum Apicomplexa; class Conoidasida; order Eucoccidiorida; family Eimeriidae; genus Eimeria; species Eimeria necatrix. The sequence goes on from NW_013652771.1 coordinate 2,160, forward strand.
GCCAACAGTTCACTCCCTGGCCAAGCACGAAGCAAAGACATAGACGTCACGTACATCCCTAAATCACGTAGACCACTGCGGATTAAACTTGTAGCGGAAAATTTTGCTTCGCCGGCAGCTTAGTGTAGATCAAAGCTGCCTTGCAGGACAGGGCAATCACTACACGCCACACATAACATACGACGGAAACATCACAATTGCACCATATTTCTTGGTTTGTGGGCGAATTATCGAAATAACTTTGAACGTGCACTTTCACACGGCTTATAAATCGGCCCCAATAGTACGTTTCCAATAGTTTTGAGGACTAATCCTAAAATTATCCATGGATGTCCATGATTTCTCACGAGCCTAGCTTACTTTGGCGATGTTCTTGAGGGAGGCTGAAACGGGAATGATTAAGCTACAGTTTCTGACGGACATTCAATGTCGCGCGAGCATATATGAGAATTGCTCTCCACAACAATCAACTTACTTAAAGCTCGCTGCAGTTGTATCTGTGCAAACAATGCCGATGGAAAGGCAATCTACATGCAAGCGCGAAGCCAATACCATCCGCTTCTCAGACCAAAGTGCCAGGGAGAGGCAGAAAATGCGCCAGGCAACAACGTGGCTATAACAACTGCATAATCTTGCCCTAGCTATTCAAGCTGCACTGATGCCACCGCGCGTTCTGTCATATTAGAGTACGGTGGACACGCCGGCCAGCTTTTGACGGCAGGACGCTGCAGCGAAGGAGAAATTAGATTACACAACGTGCGTGTATGCAAGGAAATCATGGTACTAGAAGTGGAAATTACTCGCCGGAGCTCTCCCTTATGATAAGAACACACTAGAAAAAGCTCAGCAGAAAGTCATGGAGTTGTTCGCATATGGTAGAGCACTACTTCAAAATTAGCTTTCCTTTAGCAGCACTCAACGACACAAAACATGCCACAGATGTGAGCTAGTGAGATATTCCGGATTCTTCACACCAGAATCCACATACACTAGGTAATGAAACTGGCGAGCTCAGGATGGGATAGCTCCCCAAACGACGCGTTCCCGAAAGGACGACATCGAAAGCGACACTATGATAAAAGAGCTGTGTCAGCAAAGTACGTGAATTCAAGTATTCCGCTCTAGCTCTGCTCATTCACGCACTGCCTACATTAAAAAATACTACGTCACTAAGTGCATCCGAAAATGCAGAATGGTCGACTTTGCCCTGGCCCCATGCTCGCGGTTTGCCATAAAATGCATGAACCGCACGTCCTCTGCCGACGCAGTGAACGCCTGCTTCAGGCATATCATCATGCATGTACGTCTCTATCTGTAATGCGCACCGCGAAAAACGCATTATGGGCTGTTACACTTTGATTGCTCAGAACATAAGTATCATATCGAAGGCATTCAGCCTATGTGAGCCATTCCGCAGTGCTATACGGAAATTGGGCCCACGCATTCCCACTCGCACTGCGCCTCGAACTCGCTGGGCAAGTGTCCCTTCGGTGCATGGACATAGAGCTAGAGTAATACATACTCGCTGAGTCACACGCAACTCACAAAAGCGAACTTTCTGTCGACACAAAAACTGGCAACGGCACTAAAAGAAAGCATTACCACAACTTCCAGCAATGGCATGCATTTCGCATTAGGCCTTTTTGTCAGGGTCTTCCAGCTCGCAAACAACCACAGCGGGCTCATAAAGCCCGAATTCTGTCAAAATGCGCTGCCACGGGCGTTGACGTTAATCTGTCAACGCCATCTACCTGACGAATTACGCCTTCCGCTTCTATAGTGAAGCCAGCCTTTATGTCGCCTCAGTCACACTCGTCTGAAAGCCGTTCGACACGGCGTAAAAGCAGTGTGATGCAAAGTGCTGAAAGATGCAATACGCAAAGACTCACTCTGCCCGCATCGTTGTTGATTTCGCGGACCCCCCGGAAACTCTTCAGAGGAATGCAGAGATCAATATCAAGCCAGTCTGCATGCTAGCGCTCCGAAACAAATGCCAAGCGCGTTCGACCACCCAAATTGATTTCTTTTAGATGCAACATCCGTGCTGCTCCTTCCTTGGCTCGAGCTGCGCTTGCCGTCTCAACGCGCCCTCAACCTATACGCTTCCGGGTTTGCTGCTTCACGTTGCTGTGTTCTCAAAACATAACTCACTTCCTGCGGTCGTGCAAGTCTTGGATAGTTTCAGCATGAATAAGGCAAACATTCCACAACTGCATCTACTGCTCGAGACCACCTCTCAC
>NW_013652772.1:0-2696 GCF_000499385.1 Eimeria necatrix
GGGCATTCACGCCCACCCCCACCCAAACAGCAGCAGCAGCAGCAGCGCAGCAGCAGCAGCAGATCTCGGCTTCCCGGGCTCCTCCTTTCCCCGTTTCACGCCCCCCCCCACCCCCTCCGCAGCAGCAGCAGCAGCAGCAGCAGCAGCAGCAGCAGCAGCGGACCGTTATCGTAGACGTGTTCGACCTTGAGTCCGTAGGTGAAGGGTTTGATGCCGAGTTTGTGGAGCAGCGCAGCAGCACTAGCTGAGACTTTTTCTCCTTCTTTGATCAAATGGACTTCTTGTTGGATTTCAATTTGGCCTTTCACAATCTTCGTGCTAATTCCCAAAGCTTGGAAGAAAGAAGTGCTGCCGGGGTCCATTCCTGTGGGGCCAGCTGGCACAAAGACATTAGAAGGAGCAGCAAGACCCTGGCGGGCTGGGGCCGGGACTTTGTGCTGCAGCACTGCAGCACGAGCTGCTGCGGGGTCGCAGCAGCAGAAGACGAAGCCCACGTTCAGCCGCACCAGCGGCAGCAGCGCCTCCAGCTGCGGCTGCTGCTGCAGCTGCTGCCGCAGCGCAGTCCTTATCTTTGTGTTCTTCCCCATTAAGATCGTGGCTTGGCCCCGCAGCGCCACGCGGATCTCAGCGAGCTGTTTGCTGCCCACGTGGTCTGCTGAGACCACCAGGATCCGCGGGTGCTGCTGCAGCAGCTGCTGCAGCCGCGGGAAGTACTCCCGCCGCCGCGCCGCGCGGTCTTTCCCCATTGCAGCAGCAGCAGCAGCAGCAGCAGCAGGAGCAGCAGAGAGGCGGAGACAAACGCCGGGGCTTGTGGAGACTGACAGAGCGCGCGGCCTGGCAATCAATTTAACCTGCGCAGCAGCAGCAGCAGCAGCAGCAGCAGCAGCAGCGGCAGCGGCAGCGGGGGGAGTGGGAGCGCTGCGGCTCGACGCAGGTCGCGTGCTGCAGCAAACGGCTGCAGCTGCTGCAGCAAACAAACGAAACTCTCCGACTTCCAACGCAAACGCGCCTTCGCAGCAGCAAGAGCAGCAGCAGCAGCAGCAGCAGCAGCAGCAGCAGCAAGAGCAGCAGCAGCACGGAGAAGCCCCCGCGGGCGAGGAACGCCCACGCGCCACCAACCAACTCACTCACCACAAGTCGGACAAAATCCCCGGTAAAGCTCACCAGAAATATGGTTTTGCTTCCCAAGATGCTGCAGCAGCAACGCAGCAGCAGCAGCAGCAGCAGCAGCAGCACGGCACCCACCGCGCTCCCCACATCCCCAGCCCCAGGCCGCTGCTGCTGCTGCGGCTGCCGTGCGGCTGCTGCTGCAGCTGCTGCTGCCAGCGCCAGCCCTGCTTGCTGCATGCATTTCCTGCTCTACTTTCGCCAGCCATTCGACTGCAGCAAACAAAATAATTGCAGCAGCAAAAGCAGCAGCAGCAGCAGCAGTTCGTTCGTCAACGGCTGTCTCTTTCTTGCTGCAGCGGAAGCCGCTCAGCTGCTCCCTCCAAACCTCCCTTCAACTCAAGGGCTAACCGGGACCCTTCTTGCTGCTGCTGCTGCTGCTGCTGCTGCAGCTGCGGCAGCTGCGGCCCCTGGCCTGCTGCTCCAAGGCGGCCCCTGACAGAACTCGCAGCTCTCCTGCCTCAACAGCAGCAGCAGCAGCAAAAACATCAGCAGCAGCAGCAGCAGCAACATCAACAGCAGCAGCAGCAGCAGCAGTTGCCGCGGCCGGGGCGGCCTCCGCGACAATGGCAGCTCCGGCGACGGCAGCGCCGCCGCCCGCTCCGGGCGGCGGGGGCCCAAGCAGCAGCAGCAGCAGCAGCAGCAGCAGCAGCAGCAGCAGCAGCCGCAGCAGCAGCAGCAGCAGCAGCAGGCTGCGGGGCAAGCGGGCGTGGGACCCGCTGGAGGCGGAGGGGCCCCTGCGGCCGCTGCCTGCTGCTCTTCAGGTGTCTGTACGCCGCACGAGGGAACTTTTTGCTGCTAATGAGGGCCTCAGGGCCCCCCCTTATGCTGCAGCAGTTGAAGTGGCGCTGCGGCTGAAGTTGGGGGACGAGTACAACTTCGCGGACCGCCACGCTGCTGCTGCTGCTGCTGCTGCTGCTGCTGCAGCAGCAGCGGAGAAGGCCGCAGCTGGCGAGCGCGACGCGCTCGACGGCGGGGCCAAGAGGCCGGCCCTTGAAGACGCTGCAGCAGCAGCAGCAGCAGCAGCAGCACCCGCAGCAGCAGCAGCAGCAGCAGCAGCAGGTGCCCCCGTTGCTGCTTCGAGCTCCACAGCGGTGGCAGCTTCCCCCCTAGCCCTCTGCCCCCCCGGCTCCTTCTCCCCCCCGGAGCCCGCAGCAGCAGCAGCAGCCGCCGCCGCAGCAGCAGCAGCAGCAGCAGGAGGAGCAGCAGCAGCAGCAGAAGCGCGCGGCGTGCCGTCGGGCGCGAGCATATCCGAAATGATCCAGGCGCTGTCCCCCTTCGCAGGCAGCGGGTCGCTTCCTGCTGCTGCTGCAGCAGCAGCAGCAGCACCGGGCGCGCTGGCGGCCCCCCCCCCAGCAGCAGCAGCAGCAGCAGCAGCAGCAGCAGCAGCAGCACTGCAGCAGCAGCAGCACTTTAGCAGCAGCAGCACTTTAGCAGCAGCAGCACTTTAGCAGCAGCAGCACTTTAGCAGCAGCAGCCCTGCATCCCCTTAGCTCCCGCACAGCCTCCCAGCCCTCCCCCTCCCCTCC
>NW_013652773.1:0-3743 GCF_000499385.1 Eimeria necatrix
GGCCTGCGACGCCTAACAGTGCGCTTTGTTCGAAACGCCTCACGAAGCACAGGCCAACGGATTGCTAATTGCAAACGCGACGAAACTCCTAGAGGCGAAACTGCACCAGGCCAGCGGGAATCTATTCAATTAAAAATCAAATATGTGCATGAAACGCCTGCACACAATGCTGTAAGCGTTCGCACCTTCAGAAGGGGTCCGGAGGCGTCTTTGCAATTTCTAAATTGCTCAGGTATCCGCGACGCAATCGTTCCCAAACTAAACAACTGGTCACTCCAGACTGTTGTTCTATGGGCCTTTTGGCTGTCTGCCCAATGTCGCCCCAGGTGGTACTTGTGTGACGCCGTTCGTTGTTGCTTTTGCATGTCCAACTTACTGTCTGCGCACGCAAGGCCAGGGAACAATTCAGGTACAAGCAGAATCGCTAACGAAGCGACAAAGGGAACTCTGGCCGATGTCCTGTGAAGACCAGCACACACACTCAGACGGCCTCCAAACGAGCAACACTAACACGCACTACAGCTGCAGCTAGTCTGCTGTCACTCCAAAAAGGAAGTTGAAGACATGTTCAGATCAAGCTGTCGACTCAAAACTCACTCCACACGGGACACGAGCTACGACCAACATTGTTGCAGAAGAATCAGCAAGTCTCTTGCGACAGCATTTCAAGATCAGCGCCGTGAAGGTTCCCATGCTGGGCTGCACCACATCCCAGCCAGAAAAGCAAAGAATACTTGCGTGCCCCTTACTGCCAACACGCGCCTAGCCTACACCACTGTGTCTCTCCTCTCAATACGTGCTTCAGCCATACAGTCTAAGTGTCCGAAGCAGGCATTCACGAACAACAACCCGAGTCAATGGAGAAGCAAAAACAGCAGCTCAATGCGAGCACTTGTTGACGCAAGCACGCGCGACATACCGGCTCAAAGTCCACCGCTTGAATGATGGGCAGTTTGCTGAGGCATCTCAACAAATCAATGAAATCTTCCGGCACTTCATCAAGACTCTACGAGACAAAGTTGCGCTAAAAGCGACGTGAAACAGTTCAACCACACGTCACCCTGCCTGCGTCATATGCTACAACATTCATCTCCCCAACACACTCCCACGTTGCACCAAGTGGTTCGTGCGCTCGCTAGAACGCTTTTGTACCGGTAGAGCGATTGATACTCGATTAAACGCCTAAACAGTGGAGCTGACGGCTGCATGAGCACTTCCAAAATTCGCCAAGTATCACCCCCAGTCAAACTAATGTTATAGTGTTTGCTTCCCGCTGCTCAGCTCACAGCCTGCATGTTTCCAAGGAACAATTAATTGAAAAGGAGCTGCGTCTGCAGACTGGACAAGAGGGCCTGTTTACTGAGAAGATGTTCGAACACCAGCAGGCACATACTGCCACGGCTTTCAAAGTGTAGTTCACTGCAACCCTCAGCAACGCTAGATTGCAAAGCTCTCTGTTGGAAAGAGGAAGAGGCACCCATTACATTTACAGCCAGGCTGTTGCAGTTCCTGAAGGCGAACTCAAGCTTTGCCAAAGCGAATCAGTCCTATGAAATGCAGACCCAGCATTCAGCTGCTGCGCCTATGATGCCCACGAGTCGTCGTCACCTACGAACCAGGCGCTGGCTCGCTGAGACACTTCAACACCGACAGCGCAACAATTTGCGCGCTGTATTGCTGGGCCTCCAAAATAGCTGTTTAATATCCACGCCTGTGCGCCCAACGTTTTTCCTCGCAACCCAACATGACGGCAGGCAGTGCTGCGTGAACTCCTTTGCAACTCACATTCTATGGTTACACATCGATACGCAACGCACTAGCAACAACAGCGAGTGACTCAGCAGGCCCGGCGCTCCAATTTGCACACCCAAAGAAACAAAACGACACAGTACGCCTTCACGCAAAAGGAAACAACTGCAGCGTCGTGTACCGTGGCGCGCTTACCACGCCTCAACCGCCAATTCATTGAAATTTTAGGAAACCGTAACGCGCCAGATAAATGCCCGTCTGCTCAAGCAAAGAACAAATTATTTCCGTGATCTGCTAAAACTATTTGTGTCCCCCACAAAACATGTTGCAGCACGCCAAGACCTCTGAAAGGTGATAAGTGGGAACTTTTTGAACGCGCAGGACAGTAGCAGCTGCAACAAACGAAGCAAACAAACGCTGCCGTTAGCTCATAAACTCGCGTTAAAGCACAGTCATCCCGGATCCACAAGGAATGATTCACTTCAAGTCGCCTCTAGACGTGCCATCTGCTAGAAACGCCCACTTGGTCTCCACAGACTCCAATAACGTTCAAACGGATGACGAGGCGCTAAAGTGTTGCACGACCCGCAACGCAACACCTGCCACGCAAAACAACTAGATGTCAGGAATCAAAATGGAAGTATTGGGCAGATCGTTCAATATCTGACCACAAAAAAGGATGCGTCTCCTGTGGGTGTTCGCTTTCTTCATCCAATTCAATGCTTGAGCAACCCGCGAAAGGCAAATACAATCATAAGTCCACCACCTTCTTAGTCTGGAATGATCACCTCGTTCAGAGTCCACTGTCCTCAACTGCTTCCCGTTCGATGCCGACTCCCGCAAGTGTCAAAAAACCAGCAACACAGAGCTTCCAGCGTTATGCAGCTCAGCATTAGAATCAGCAGGAAAAGGAGTACTCGTCCTGCAGTCAAGTTTCCAAACAACCATAAAAGGCACGACCGATCGCTGTCATCTCTTGCGTCCCACATTCAACTTACCGCCTGCGAGGCCGGACCAAAACAAAACGCCAAACCGACCAGAATGCGTGACTCCACAGGTACCTGAGTCAGTCTCAGAAGTTGCACCGGCGCGCCGATATACTAGCACGACTTTCAAAGCTGGCCGTTGCAACACCTAACAAAGGACACGACAGCAAACGCTCTAGCGAATGAAGGCATGAAATGCACCTGCTATCAAATCATAAAGCCTTTTGGGCCACTACTGTGCAGAAGCGACTTGAATTGACTCACTGAAAATTCTGCACGTATCCTTACTGTGCTAAAAAAGTCTGTTTCGCGTCTGCATATTCATATTACGTGCAGCTGAGCAGCAACCGCGGAAGTGCTCCAAAGTCCACGACGCGGCTGTCATCCATGCATTGCGCGTTGCAGAAGGCGCCACCCCGAGATTCAACACGACCATACAACATCATGACGAAACGCTGAACGCTCGCTGCTCCCCAAGAAAAGGCATCCATGCAAGCGTAACCAGGCTACCAGGCTGCACACAAGCGACTGTACAGCTCTACTGCTCGTGACCGCAAATAGACGCACTGTAACGACTGACGAAAGTTACCTCCGCGACGACTAAGACTGTGCTTCGTTCGGAACGCCTCACGAAGCACAGGACAACGGTTTGCTAATCGCAAAAGCAGCGAAACTCCTAGAGGCGAAACTGCACCAGGCCAGCGGGAATCTATTCAATCAAAAATCATAATATGTGCATGAAACGCCTGCACGCAATGCTGTAAACGTTCGCACCTTCAGAAGAGTTCCGGAGGCGTCTTTGCAGTTTCTAAATTGCTGCGTATCCGCTTTCCCCGTTCCCAAACTAAACAACTAGTCACTCCAGACTGCCGTTCTATGGGCCTTTTGCCTGTCTGCCCAATGTCGCCACAGGTGGTACTTGTGCGACGGTGTTCGTTGTTGCTGTTGCATGTCCAACTCACTGTCTGCGCGCGCAAGGCAAGGGAACAATGCAAATAAAAGCAGAAT
>NW_013652774.1:0-3621 GCF_000499385.1 Eimeria necatrix
GATGAGTTTTGACTTCTCGTACTGAAAAAACAAATTGCACCTCAAATGTCGCATGCAACGCCATTATTTGGTGAGCCGCTCTCATTGTCCGGCGCCTTTGCAAACCGGCCAAGCAAGCCAAGAGCGGTCGTACTGCCTTTAGCGATGTAGTATTTTACGCGGATAAGATTAATTTATGTAGTGCAAGCATGCTATGCGGTGCACTCCCCAATGGTTGGACATAAGAAGCTTTCAGGAGAACGTGGAACCTAATTAAGAACTCTCCACGAGCACAAATATATCCCAGCATCGAAACGAGATCACAGCATATCTAGCCCGCACCGCAAGACGCTGTATGATAAAGGAGCATTGAAACGCAAAACTCACTGCTAGGGCACCGATAGCAGTTCCTACGCGCTAGTTCAAACACTTTCACGTAACAGACGCACAATCTGGATAAACCGCAGCTTCTGTGTGCGTGATAATGTGCAACAAAGGAAAGAGTGGCAGGAATGCAGAAGCTCACTTTTGCCTCGCATGCGGGCACATTTGTTTCAATGACGAATCCAAGCAATCGCATGTAAACCCGGTCTGATATCTGCCATCGTTTATGTCCGCAGTTTGTTTAAAACAAGGTCGTCTGAAAGCAGCGCGCATTTTATGAGATCCATGCACCGTGTGCGTGGAGGCGAGATATCGTGTGCCCTCGCTACCATGTCCCTGAGGCATGCCGTGTCAAGTATTGCATGCACTTCTTTATCTTATTTTCTGGAAATGCGGGAAAAAAGCAGCACTTACAAGTGCGCCATCTCCATAGCAATCCTTTCAGCAGTGTGAGGCTTGCTGAACGCCACTCTTCCTCATCATGTGCCTTTAAAAGAAAGGTTCTCCCAGTGAATCCCTGGACACAGAGAAGCACGCAGCAAGCCCTCGTTTAGTTCCTGGCTTCATAAGCATTTAAAGGTAGCTAGCAGGCGCCAAATTGTAACATCATGTACGCGCGTACATACTGCATCAGCGATGAGCTTGTACCTTTCAGGTGGCGCAGCGTAGTAAAGTGGTTACTCCGCCATTGTGGTCTGAATGAAATTTTGTAGAGTGCCGCCTTGAAATCACGGTACTTGCTTGCAACTTAATCAATCAAACAAGAGTAAAAACACACCGTCTTTGACATCTGCTGTGGCTGGAAACCTTCATTATGATTCTCGAAGCGCCAGGTACAACTAGGCTGCCAATAAAACATTTTTCCAGCTGGCTCGCCATCTGCTTGAAAATTTCTTGCGATCTATTGTTAACGTGCTAATTTTAGTGTTTCGCAGTAGCAATGCAACTCCTGTGAGAGACATTTGGCAATGCCAACCGTCCGGGATGTGTATAGTTTGGAAAAAATTCCCCATTGCAGAATCCGTAGCTCACAATCTCATAACCGTCATGCGATTAAATGCTTTGTTGTTTCACCTCTAATGCTTAAACGTTGCAGCACCCAAGACAAAACTTTTGAGTCACGCAAGTAGTGCAGTTTCACAGTGGATACATGGCGCGGTGTTGACGGCAGATTATTTTGATGTAAAGCATTTGCCAAGTATGTTTTGTGGGACTGCTAAGCCCTCGTTAATCATCTATGGTAGTTTCTAGAGTGCTGATCCCCAAAAGTGCTTCCTTGAAACAAGAACCTTGTGTAGGGTCAATCGAATAGAAATGCACTGAACTGGGCGTTCCTGGCCGGGGACGCTCACAATCTACCGCGCAGATAACGGGAGGTTGCGAATTATACGTGTTGTGGTCACGCTGCTGAAGAGAGAGCCACCAGCTCTCCATGAGATATGGCTTCCTGGCATACAATCTGTCGTAACAAACCAGTTTGACTTCCGGACATGGAGAGCCTTAGCCTAAACAGCCATTTTTAAGTTAACTATGAGTTAAAGTTCACTGCTTGCACTTGCGAATCGAATCCATCCGGCGAAGTTCAAAGTTGTACTTTATGAGAGAGTTGCTCAATTTTCGCAGCCAGCGGATGCCTCTTGCGTATCTTTTTCACTGCACACCCTTCGTTTTACTTCTGCAAAAATGCCAGTCTATTGCTGTCTGATTTCCCACGGACACTGTTACTGAATTCGTGCGCAACAGCACCAAAGCTACCAAAGCAGATTTGCGAATCAGAACATCTTGGCTCACTACGCACCGCTAGTACGCCAACAAAAGAAGAAGCAATGCTGCTGTCAACAGCTTCGTCAAACAAGCGCTGAAACTCATTTATGATGTTCAGCATTGCATTGAATCACGCCGACAGCCCAGCCATCCTAACTGCTTTCCCTCACAACCTCATTTTTAGAAACGCTCTTATTGATAAACTCGCTCTGCCGAAGGCAACAACATAGCTTTCCAATATCTGACGCCAACGTTCGACCGACCATTGGTTCTGGTATCCACAATTCGTGCCAACGAGCCACTAAAGAACAACACGAAAGATGCTTCAAAGTAAAACTATTGTTATATTAACTCCCACTAGGCACCTGAAAAAGCACAGTGGTGAGCTACCTAAGGAAGCATAGGCTCTTGAGTACCAAAGAGTACAACTAATATATATAGCCTACTCAACGAGCACAAGACGCTGATGATTCCTCTGGGGTGCAAACAGGAAACTCAAGTCCCTCCCAACAGTCCAGCAAGAAAGGTCGTACGCCTACGCTGATAAAGAGGCTCAATTTTAGCTTGCACACATTGCTTTCCCAAACAGTGTACGCCATAGTCATGTCGTGACATAGCTCGTACTACCTGTTGTTCATAAATTTGGCTTTTACTTTACTCCAGATAGAATCAAAGCGGACAGGCGTGAATTACTCAAGCTCATTATCCAGCGAAATAAATCTGTTCCAGTGATCCATCGATTCCCAATTTGATGCACATGAACATATTGAGCTTTCCTTGAAAATGCAAAGCTCCCGATGCATCAAAATTCTGGATCAGCTGCAGGAACTGGACCAAAGGTACGCCAGCAGAAGTAAGTTCGCAGGTATTCGTTTTTGAACGAGGTTATGCTGCAGAAACACACTTCCCGAGGAGCCACAAACGAGAATGCAACAGAAACGAATGTACAATTCTGTTTTTCACATACTACCTTAGTGTTGAGTATCCTACGGATACTACGAGAAGAACTGCAGACTAGCTTCAACAAAGGCATCCCAACAAAACGTATTTGGCCGTGGCATCAACAGTGCTGTGTTCAACTTTGACAAAGAGCGACTCAAAATTACCAAGTCTCACAACCTTAGTGTTATGCAAAAGATTAGGACAATCTGTGCATTCCTCTGGCTTCGCTGCTGTGTGTAAAACTGTCCAGACCTGGCAACATCACATTGAACGATTTATGTAATCAAATCTTCTTCAGTTCCTTCAGCTTGCTCATTGGAGTGCAAAAGCTGCCAAGGGTTGCTTACTATCTGGAATGAAACGGGCAAAGGTATGTTAGTGAAGAGTAATAAAGCACTCCAGCAAGAGCAGTTTCCCGTGTTGAATGCCTGTGGGCAACTGCTTTTGGCCTTCGGGGAAGCTGTCTTCACACCTACAGTCTGTCAAATCAAGAGGGGGCTTGCGTCTTCTGACACAGCGTGAAACAGAGTGGCGTTCTAAGCAGGGCAGCTT
>NW_013652775.1:0-3575 GCF_000499385.1 Eimeria necatrix
ATTAAGAAAAGTTGAATACGGTGACTTCGCATTCCCCTCGAGGCACATCAGGGAACCCCTTCTCTTGCCTGATAGCTGGTTGGTGGCTTTTATCTCATGTTCCATACTTGATATGCTTTTCCCGTCATGCAGCTTCTAGCGCATCCATTGGTGATCGCTTCAGTACATCAGAAAACTATCAAACCTCTACGAATCTGTAAAATCTGAATCCTTTCCTTGTCGGCAGCCATGCACAATCTGGCTTCTTTCACACGCGGCATGCTTTTATGGACTTGCATTATGGCCCATTTTTGTGGTTGTATCAGTTTGACAGCTAGAACAATGTGATCTTACTTCCCCTAGCCAGTCTATCAGTCTTCACCATGAAATGGGCAATGGCGAATGCCGAAACGAACATTATGCCGATTTGTAAACCATACATCTACTGTGGAGAGTCGGCTTCACTGGACTGCAACCAGTGCCGGCTTCGCATGCATTTATATCTTTATTTGTGCCCGAGCTAGTCATATTGTCACAAAATGTCAAAACCAAAGCTTCGCCTTTGCTCGACATGCGGTTCCTAGGCTTTCCAGCTCACAGTACCATGCCCGCACTGCGGCGAAAACTTGTGCATTACGCCAGAGCTGCGGAGAATAATTCTTGCCTACGATACGTTGCCATTCTTGTAGGCTACAAGCATCACCAGGAAAGAAGTTGATTATCCTATCGGCCCCAAAAGATCTACCTCGAAAAAATTCGAATTTAGCCTCCAATGCTACGCACCCACGTCATGAGACCGAGGAATGCTGAGCGCAAAATTGCACTTTGTGCTACGAATGAAGTCAGCACTTTAGGTGTATATCACTGAACGACACCATCGCCAACAAATGTGAGAAGCTTTCAACATCCAAACACGAGATGCGTTGTGACGAGCGTTTTGTTTTAATACAACACACTGGCGCGATTATATGCTTTTATAATTTTCATCTCTTCAGATTGGCAGACTAATTTGGAGGGATGTTGTGGGCTTCGCCAACTTAAGGAGCATCTTGGCATGATCATTGTGCCTTGGCCAGTCAGAAGAACTTGCTTTTCTCAAGCCTGAATGAACTGCAAAAGGGGAGTGTTCCATCACTCTGCTGCATCAAGCCTTAAGTGGGCATCAAGAGAGGTATAGCTATACTCGCTGAGAATCGCGAAATATTCAGGGTGGAGGTCCCTTTTCAAAATGCAGAATGTGCGTTTACACGCCTTTCTCCTTGTGAGCGTTTGCGTGAGGATACCTTGAAGACCATGACTAGAGGCGTGTTTTTGTATTCCAAAGCGTCGCGTTGGGCAGGTATTTTAAGTGTTGCGTCGAACAGGCTGCATATGAATAATGTATCAAGGTCTAAAACGCTGCATCTTCTTCTCGAAATCCCATGCTCTGCATTTGCCTTAGCTGACTACTGAGGAGCCTCCAAACTCAGCAATACGTCTGCCATTGAATACGGTGACTTCGCATTCCTCTCGCGGCACATCACGGTTCGGCGTCTCTTGTCTGACGGTCGAATCGTCGCTCCGTTCTCACGTTTCATACTTGATATGCTGTTCCCGTCATGCAGCGTCTCGGGAATCCGTTGAGGGTCGCTTCAGTACACTAGAAAACTCCCAGAACTCTACGAACCTGTAAAATCCGAATTTTTTCCTCGTCGGCAGGCATGTGCATCTGGCTTCTTTCACACCCTGCATGCTTTTATGGACTCGCATTATGGCCCATTTCTGTGGTTGTATCAGTTTGACAGCTAGAATAATGTGATCTTACTTCCCCTAACCAGTCTATTAGTCTTCACCATGAAATGGGCATTGGCGAATCCCGAAACGAACATTATGCCGACTTGTGAACCATACAGCTACTGTGGAGAGTCGGCTTCACTGGACTGCAACCAGTGCCGGCTTCGCATGCATTCATATCTTTATTTGTGCCCGAGCTAGTCATATTGTCACAAAATGTCAAAACCAAAGCTTTGCGTTTGCTCGACATGCGGTTCCTAGGCCTTCCAGCTCACAGTACCATGCCCGCACTGCGGCAAAGACTTGTGCACCACGCCAGCGCTGCGGCGAATAATTTTTGCTCTCGATACGGTTCAGTTCTCGTACGCTGCAAGCATCGCCAGGAAAGAAGTTGATTATCGTAGCGGCTCCAAAAGGTCTACTTCAAAAAAATTCGAATTAAGCCTCCAATGCTACGCACCCACGTGATGAGACCGAGGAATGCTGAGCGCAAAATTGCACTTTGTGTTACGAATGAAGTCAGCACTTTAGTTGTATACCACTGAACGACACCATCGCCAACAAATGTGAAAAGCTTTCAACATCCAAACACGAGATGCGTTGTGACGAGCATTTTGTTCTAATACAAACACAGGCGCGATTATATGCTTTCATTATTTTCATCTCTTCAAATTGGCAGACTAATTTGGAGGGATGTTGTGGGTTTCGCCAACTTAAGGAGCATCTTGGCATGATCATTGTGCCTTGGCCAGTCAGAAGATTTTTTGCTTTTCTCAAGCCTGAATGAACTGCAGACAGGGAGTGTTCCATCACTCTGCTGCATCAAGCCTTAAGTGGGCGTCAAACGAGGTATAGCATATACACGCTGAAAATCGCGAAATACTCAGGATGGAGGTGCCCTTTCAAAATACAGAGGGTACGTTTACACGCCTTTCTCCTTGTGAGCGTTTGCGTGGGGATACCTTCAAGACAATGACAAGAGGCGTTTTGTTGTTTTCTAAAGCGTCTCTTTGGGCAGGCATTTCGAATGCTTCATCGAACAAGCTCGGGATGAATGGTGTACCACGGTCTAAAAAGCTGCATCTTCTTCTCGAAATCCCATGCTCTGCATTTGCCTGAGCTGAATACTGAAAAGGCTGCACGTTTATTAATACGTCTGCCTCTGAATACGGTGACTTCGCATTCCTCTCGGAACACATCAGAGTACCGTTTCGCTTGCCTAATAGTTGGTTTGTGGCTCTCATCTCATGTTTCATACTTGATATGCTTTTCCCGTCATACAGCTCCTAACGCATCCATTGGTAATCGCTTCAGTACACCAGAAAACTCCCAAAACTCTACGAACCTGTAAACTGTGAATCCTTTTCTTGTGGGCAGGCATGCACAATCTGGCTTCGTTCACACCCGGCATGCTTTTGTGGACTTGCATGATGGCCCATTTCTGTGGTTGTCTCAGTTTGACAGCTAGAACAATGTGATCTTACTTCCCCTA
This sequence comes from Eimeria necatrix, assembly GCF_000499385.1. Classification (NCBI taxonomy): domain Eukaryota; phylum Apicomplexa; class Conoidasida; order Eucoccidiorida; family Eimeriidae; genus Eimeria; species Eimeria necatrix. The sequence continues at coordinate 3,245 of NW_013652775.1, forward strand.
ACCAGTCTATCAGTCTTCACCATGAAATGGGCATTGGCGAATCCCGAAACGAACATTATGCCGATTTGTAAACCATACATCTACTGTGGAGAGTCGGCTTCACTGGACTGCAACCAGTGCCGGCTTCGCATGCATTTATATCTTTATTTGTGCCCGAGCTAGTCATATTGTCACAAAATGTCAAAACCACAGCTTTGCGTTTGCGCGACATGCGGTTCCTAGGCCTTCCAGCTCACAGTACCATGCCCGCATTGCGGCGAAGACTTGTGGAGCACGCCAGCGCTGCGGCGAATAATTTTTGCTCGCCATACTCTACCGCTCCTCTAGGCTA
>NW_013652776.1:0-3613 GCF_000499385.1 Eimeria necatrix
GAGAAACACCAGCAGCAGTCCGTGACGCGAAGGTGATACACGAGATGCACTAGATGCAGGTGGACGTCGACGTTCTTCTGTAGCTTTAGAACAAGCACGCAGAAGTAGGCTTGGCGGCGAATTCCCACCATTAGAGCGTACGTTGGCTCACCGCCTCGATGATTTTCGCGCTGTACTGCGTTGTGTGGAGCGCAAGTCCTTCTGGGTAATTTGTATGAATTGTTTAGCAGTCTCGCTGCACCGACACGCTGGCGCGAACTAGATGTTTGTGGAACACCTGGCGCTTTAAGCAGCACCTGAGCGAAACCATATATGCAAGCTTTGTAGGAATGCAATGAGCTGGAAGCTGAGAAGCCACTTGCTTATATGCTTTGGCGAAGACTGTACGTGTCAGGGTGCACAGTGTACAAGCAAATCCGACGCAGCGGGAGCGTGCGAGCCTGACTGTGGTGATTGTGTTATGTCTGTCTTGCTTACCTCTAAGTTCATAGTTCCATTGTAAGCAGTCATTGATCTCTGGCGTCACTGTGTATGTCCGGGTCTTGTGTGCAAGTACGTTCTGGGAGAGATTTGGAGTTTCCCGTATTAACAGGGAGTGTGTTGAACTGAACCAGAAGCTGCACCAATTTTTCTCAGTTTTTGAGTTTGTCATGCTGCCTCCAAAGCTTGTGCGGATCAAGAGATGTGGCAATGTGAACGTGGGCATTGGGCGATTTGATGTGAGAGCTATCGAGGATGATTTTGATTTAGTGGTTGGCGGTGTCCAAGGATATCTCTGAAAGGAATTGCCCTAAGGACGTCTGTGAAGTATATTTCCTAGGGTCTGCAAAAGAAAATCTGGCACGTCCCGCTACATGTAGCCTTAATGTGTGAACCGAGTTTCCAGTAGAAATATCAACCTAAATCTCCGAAATGCACGTGCACAACACACAATTGTCATGAAATTCGTTTCGCAGCAGCAAATCTAGGCGATAAGTGGACCTGTTGGTGACGAGGGTGGAATTAACCAGAACGTTGTCAGTTGCTCATCCTTCCATGCACGGGCTAGATACGCTACGTATACAATGAAGCGAGTTGCTGCACTTGGAGCTAAAAGCTGATCGCCTAAACTTCCAGAGTACACGACCATTAATGTACGGGCATCAAGGCCTTCAGAGAAACAAGAACAGCCGTGCACTGCAAACGTTAAGACACACCAAATGGACTACGATCGGCCAATGACTGTTCATGGCACAGACTGCACAAAAAGCTCAAGCAATTTACTAAAACGAACTTTGATTGCATGGATGACGTTTCATGATGTGTCCCAGTTGACGTAGAGACTCATCATGGCCACACAAAAGATCAATTGTAGAGGCGACCTTGTAACCTGTGTCTCGTCAGGTACAGCATACACAGAAGTGAGTATGCGCCCGCAATGAAAGCAAACCTCACGACATCTCGTAAACGCATCCGTGTCAAGACCCGGGGTCACCTTGTGTGGTCGAAGCGACGCCAGTGCAATTTTGATATGATTGCTGAATGCCGGCCAGCGGAGTCAGATGTGCAATTACAGCATGCACTGCAACCTAGCTGTCTACCGGTACTTTGAAAATCCACAGAAGATTTTTAAAACCCAGCTCGCCCTTTAAATACGGCGTCACATGCGAAACCGTACGCTGTAATCTTGTGAACAGCCAGCGAGAGCACTGTGCTGCTTCTGTATGGTAGCGAAGAAGGTTAGATATTCTTTATCCTTCTACGCAAATCCCTTACTGATGCAATAAACGCAGCACGAATGAGAGGACTCCAATCCTTATACTCATGACATGCCTTCAACCCAAACGACTGCCAATCCGGTACAGTAATCATTACGCTCGTGCTTGATCATATTCATGGGCTTTCATCCGCAGTAAATTCAGTTCTGCCGCTGCAGACAGAGATTCCTGCTTTGGCTACAGGCGTCCGCACATTTCTTGGCACTGGTGACGGAGCAAAACAATGCCTTGTTCAAGCCAGTGACACCGAGTTTCCCACTTGTTCGACGTAATGCGTCCGCATCAGGAGATGCTAGCGCTTGCGGAACAGCTAGAACGCGTGTGCGACTGGCGTTATTTCACGCAGTGCGAGTACATTTTCACAGTCAAACGCGAGACCTCTTTTATACATGTGTACGCTGTAGTCCTGGCCTCTTTCTGTACGAGGCACTGTTCCTGCCCGCAGCCCTCACTTCCACAATGCAACAAAGCACCAGCCATACGGCTCTGACTCAGCACACAAATCCATTGTCTGCGACACGGTCGCCGTGCGTGGCTGCACCAAACGGTGCGCGAAAGTAGATGCCGCGTCTTCCATTTCCTGGATGACACGCGCGCCGCCTTCGTTCTGTATCTCTAGAGACAAAGCTGTACCATCCATTGATGAACTTTTGGCGCTTTTCCCGCCTAGGTTGTGCACGCGTATGCAGGCAGTGCGTTCACAACTGGAGGGCGCATACTTCATACTTCATCGAATGTTTAAGCTTACGCATGAAGAACAAGCTCATGGGCTTTAATTCACGTGATGACGCCAGGTCGTTGAAGTTGTTTTTATCTTTGTGACTCTACAGCGGATGGACCCCACTAAGTGCAGGCCTATTTCGTGCGCATGAAGAAGAGGCAACGGAAATGCGAGAAGATAGTTCCGTGTTAAATTGCACTGATGTCTTGTAGCCACGGCGCGATATGTCAAACTAAAGCGTCTGCCATCGTGTCGCTTTGATACCAGTTGCAGTAGTTGCTGGCTTCAATCGAATTTGCGCAGCAGGCTTGTTGTCCGCTTCCTTCTTGAAAGGAAAAGCAATGCAATTAGAGGTTTGGTTAATCATGTCAGGGCGTCCACGCTAAGATGCGTTAGCGACCGGCCCTATTTCGTGCTAGCGCAATATTAGAAAGGATGTCTTTTCCAGTGAACGGGCCCATACTGGGAATTTACCGAAATAGAACAGGCCGTTTAGTGTTTTTGCGATGCATTCTCCAACTTTTTCACTGCATATCTTATCGTTTCCGAAATTCAACTCTACTCCCTCGACTGAACTGGCCTGTAGCTCAACTGCTTGCAACGCGTATTGAGTTGCAGGTTATTGCCTGAGCAACCCTCCTGTACGTCCGCCAAATATTACACAACGCTGGTGGAGTGCATGAAAGGTCCCAGCTCACGACATATTGCACTATTCACTTCCAATTTTGGTACATGCAAGCCGGAGTGCATCTGGCTCTAACACTGCCCGATGCGCAACAATGGTACAGAGAGACCAATGCCGCTCTAACGCAAATTTTAAGTTGTAAGACACGCACTAATTTCTAGGTTTCTAGGATGAAACAATAAACAAGGTCAAATTGCTTCAACAAGTAGGCAGTACGCTGAACGCTGGTCGAAGTTAGCCCTCAGGATCTCGCTTCACAGCTACTCCTAGCATCGGTCTGAAGCATCGGCTTTCGCATCAAGCGACGCGTTACAACCCCCTGCTGAGCCTGGATTATCCGTGTGACTAATTAGATAACCACCTTTGAGCACTCAGCAAGGTCGTGGTGCAATTTATCATGGCTATGAAGATGCCGTTCTTCTACGTTGCCACAAAAGTCGGTGCAGAGCC
>NW_013652777.1:0-3430 GCF_000499385.1 Eimeria necatrix
CAAGTTTAAATAAATATTATTCACTGAAAACATATAAGTGATAAAAATACTTTAAGATAAATGTTCTTATCTAAATAAATAGAATAAGAAAACAAAAAGATGATTTGATAAAAAGAAAAAGTGTATACAATTAGTAATAATTTTAGCATTTTTTAACTAAAAGTTCGAAAAAAATATATTTTGCTGGTATAGCTCAAAGGTAGAGCCACTGATTTGTAATCAGAAGGTTGGGGGTTCAATTCCCTTTATCAGTTTTATAATTAAAATATAAATAATATATATATAAAATTTTAAAATGTTACGTTATTTAGGCCCTAAATTAAAAAAATTAAAACAATTAAATATACATATGCAGCCTGAATTTTCTACTAAATATTTTATTTTGAATACAAATAAATATAGCAATAAAATGATTTTATCTTTTTATTTATTAGAATTATTTGAAAAACAAAAATTAAAATTTACTTTTTCATTAGCTGAAAAAATAATTAAAAAATATATTTTATTTATACAAAAATATAATTATAAAAAATTTAATTTAGTTAATATTATTGAAATACGTCTAGATAATACAATTTTTAATTTAGGATATTCTATTACTATTATACAAGCAAGACAATTAATTATTCATGGGCATTTTTTTGTTAATTTTAAATTAATTAAAATTCCTAGTTTTTTAATAAAAAAAGGAGATATAATTACTTTATCTCCTAAATCTTATTATATTTTTAAATTATGTAAAAAAAATTTATTTAAAAAATATATAAAAAATTCTAGTATATATGATAATATATATATTTGTAAAAATACATTAATTAGTATTATTTATTCAATAATAAATCTATATTATTATTATAAATATAATAATATATTAATAATTAAATATTATTCATATTAAAAAATAAAGAGGTAAATGAAGTCAAATTGGTATAGACAATAAATTGTGGATTTATTTAAAGCGGGTTCAATTCCCGTCATTTACCCTATTATATTATATATAATAAAAATTATAATGATAGTATTGCTTAAAGGTAAAGCAAAAGATTGCAAATCTTTTTATCTCAGTTCAATTCTGAGTGCTATCTTATATATATATTATAATATATTATAAATAAAATAAGAGGATGTGGTGAAATTTGGTAAACACAACGGACTTAAAATTCGTAAGTTTTTAATAAACTTTAAGGGTTCAAGTCCCTTCATCCTTATTTTAATTATTTTTTAAATAAATTTTGTACCTGTGGCTGAGTGGTCAAAAGCGGTGGGCTCATAATCCATTTTTTTTCAAAAGTTCAAATCTTTTCAGGTATAAATAATTTATATATAATAAAAATATTTATTTTAAATTTAAAAGAATTGATGCCTGAGCGGTCTATAGGAGCGGACTGTAACTCCGTCGATTATTAAAATCTTCATCAGTTCAAATCTGATTCAATTCATTTTAAATAATAAATAAGGAGAGATGACTGAGCGGCTTAAAGTATCAAATTGCTAATTTGACATATATAATTATATATATTCAAGGGTTCGAATCCCTTTCTCTCTTATTTAATATATTTAATTTAAGGAAATATAGTTTTATATAGGTTAAAATAACACCCTGTCGCGGTGAAGATGCGGGTTCGAATCCCGTTATTTCCGTATTTAATTAAATATGGGTTGTCTGGGAATTGAACCCAGAACCTTTCGGTTAAAAGCCGAGTACTCTACCATTAAGCTAACAACCCTAATAATATTATTATTAAATTAAAGCTCTTATCGTCTAATAGGTTAGGACATCTTTTTTTCAGGAAGAAAATGAGGATTCAAATTCCTTTAAGAGTATATCATATATAGTAACCGGAATATAGCGTAGTCAGGTAGCGCTTCTGTTTTGGGAATAGAAGGTCATAGGTTCAAATCCTATTATTCCGAAAATTAATATAATTTTTATTATTAAAATAAATAAAATATGAATTTTTTTAATTTAAATAAATTAAATATTATATTTCCATTAAAATTATTTAATAATGATTATATTTATGTAAATAAAAAATATATTATTATAAAATATATTTATTTTAAATTTTTTAATCTTTCTTTTATTACTTTAATTAAATATATTAATAATAATTATTATATTACAATGAAATTATTTCATAGAATTAAAAAAAGTAATACTATAAATAAAAATAATTTATCTAAATCAACAAAAAAACCTTGGCAACAAAAAGGATTAGGTTTGGCGCGTTCAGGATCATTTAAATCTCCATTATGGAGAGGAGGTATTAAATTATTTGGTCCTAAAAATAGAATTATTAATATAATATTTCAAATAAAAAAAAGAAATTAAATTTTTTTTATTTACTTTTAAATAAAAGAACATATATATCTTTTACAATTATAATACCTACAATATATACTTTTAATAATTTTAAAGAATATTTAAATAAACAAAAAAGAATTAAAGGTATATTTTCTAAAAAAGTAATATATAGTTTATTGAATAATACTATAAATATAAGAAAAAATAATTATCCTTTTATATCTATAAAATCATTAAATATAATTTCTTTTTTAAAATTTAATTATATAATATTTTTAATTTAATAAAAAATGTATAATATATATTATTGTAAAAGAAATAAATATATTTCTAATTATTCTTTTGGGAAAAATAATAAAGGACATATTACTATTAAACATAGGCAAGGATTATTTATTAAAAGTTCTCAATTAAAAAATACAAATTATAATTATATATTTAAAAAAAATATATTTAATATTATTAATTATAATAATAAAAAAATAATAAAATTACAAATAGTAAAAAAAGTAATAGATTATAAATTACAAAAATATATATATAGAGTAATATGTCTTAATAATTTTTTAAAATATCAATATAAATATCTTCCTATTACAAAAAATACAAAAGAAGGTGATATTATTTTTATAGGAGAAACAATAGAATTAAAAATAGGTAATATTTTACCTATAAAAAAAATACCTTGCGGTAGTTGAATTCATAATATTGAACATATTCCTACTAAAGGAGCAGTTTTTGTTAAAAATTCTAAAATTAGTGCTTTTTTAATTTATATAGGAAAAAAATATGTTACAATTAAATTACCTTCAGGAGAAATTAGACTTTTAAATAAAAATGTTTTTTGTATTTTAGGAGAACTTAATATAATTTCACTTTTTTTTAAAAAAAATAAAGCAGGATTTAATAGATTATTAGGAAAACGACCAAAAGTACGTGGTGTTGCTATGAATGCTTGTGATCACCCACATGGAGGTGGAGAAGGAAAAAATTCTATAGGTCGTTCTTCTGTATATTCTCCTTGGGGTACTATATCAAAAGGTATTATAACTAGAAAAAATAAAAAATATAGTAAAAAATTAATATTAAAAAATAGAAAAAAAAATGATTAAAATTTATTATAAA
>NW_013652778.1:0-3199 GCF_000499385.1 Eimeria necatrix
GGTAGTAGCACCATGGGCTTATACAGACGCGCGAAGACGGTTGGCCCGACATCCGGGCGTCCTGTATGGGTTGGAGCTCCCTCGCATCCCCCTTTGAAACTTCTGCTCGAGGCGACAGCAAAGTCCAACTCCGAAACCCAGAAAGCAAAAGTTTCCATTAGGAAGCTGTTTTGGGGTTTGTTTATTTATGTTCACTACCTTCCTTTTCGTTGGTTCATTAATTTTTTCATCTATTTGATGGTTGATTCGTTTGTTTTGAAAGCAGAACCGATGAGAGCTATTCGTTTTGCTTGTGTCAGCATCAAACGCGTGCGTGCAATAGAATAAGCGTCCACTGTCCCAAGTGCTAGTGGGCCAGACTCCAGATTCCAATAATTTCCCCGTTGAATTTGTTGTCCCCAGAATAGTAGGCGAGCAAATAATACCTTCCCGATGTTGTTATACTACATTTGAAGCGGTCAAAAAAAGATAATTTTTATTGCGTGTAACTGTACGGTGCACGTACACCAGGTCGGAACAGTGACTTTCGCAGACTTTAGTTTATCTTCGTCTTTTTTGCACCCTCCTTGCATCACTCGTTTTCAAATGACTAAAGCACTGTAGAGCATCTGAGTTCGTTTCAAACTATCTTTTTCTCGTTTTCGCGATGTGCCGCTGTTTCAGTGGTCTGGGCGTATGTCCAGGGCGGTTCAGGTCGGTTTGCTGCGCTCATAGCTGCTTCTTTCCGGCTTTATCCCTGCTCTTCTGTTTTCTTTATTTTGATCTTATGTTCAGTCAGTTCAGTACCGTGCTTTGGGAAGGCGAAACCACCCACCGCGCATTGAAGTTGCAGTTCTCTGTTCAGATATACAGGCATATCCGGTTCACACGAATTTCCAAGTGCGTAGCGTGCCTTGCCATGCCTGCGCTGCTGCTGTTTCAAGCGAGAAGATCCACCCATAATTCGAAGTAGCAATGCCGTGGACAGGGAAGTAATTAGCTACTTAGCTGCATACACTCGCCGCGACTTTAGGAATGCTCCGGATCCTCCCATTCAGGCGTCACACCAGCAACTAAGTTGTTGCTGCGGCAACTCAGAGGATGAAAAGTTCCTACAACAGACGTGGCAGCACCGACTAACCTATTATGAGCAAAAGCAGCAGCAGCACCGAAGCCGCGGGCAATGGGTATTGAACATTGAAAGCAATCCACCTTACTTTTGAGAGAACCCGTCCATTAGGAGTAGCAGACAGCAAGCTCGTTAAGCCAGCAGGAGCTTTTTCACCCCTAGAAACACGAACAGCAGCAGGAACAGCAGAAGCAGCGGCAGCAGCAGGAATAAAATCAGAATAAGTGTTCAGCTTTTCTTCTTGAATTGTGCTCATGTTTTCACATATTTTGTAGCTTTTCACCGCATTCATGCCGCAAGCAATTCAGCTGCTGCGAGGGCAAGTACACCGAGAAGGAATAGAGTTGAAGACGCGGACACATGTGAATGTTTTCCGAACCAAAAGCCCTGGTTCGGAAAACACTCACATGTGTCCGCGTCTTTAACTTCATTTCTTCTCGGTGTACTTACGTTTTCCCGTATTTAGTATAATGAGATTCAGGTGTTTTTACATATATTTGCAGTCGCTCGCGCATTGTTTACGTCAGCCCTAGTGTGGGAACACTGTAGTGGCACTAGACTGCAGAGGGAGCATCATGAGCACCGTTTTGCAGTACAAAGCAGCAGCAGGAAGACAAGGAAAAGCGACCGCCAACAAAAACATTGCGTCTCAGGAGGCCAATTGCCCCCACAAAATCAAAGCAAATGCTACAAAATACGAAAGAAAGACAAAAATAGCATATAAATAGTCGCTTGCGTACAGAGGAGCCTTTAGGATTTGGAGTTGAAAGCTTGCGGTTTCGTGGGGGGTTAGGGTTTAGGCCTGATGGCTCAGGGTTTGCTTGAGGGTTTAAGGGTAAGCTCCAAGGCCTACGGTTTATTTTCGAGGGCATAGTGCTTGAGGTGAAGGGTTAAGGGCTCGCGGTCGAAGGTTTAGGTTTGAGTTCAGGAGAGCACAGCGTGCCGTGGCACAACGAGGGGAAGCCTTTTCCCGCTTTGCAAGAAAGAAGAGTCAACAAAAAAATAATAGTGATTGAAACAAGAGCTGTGTTACCTCACCGTGTTTACAAGAGGGTGCTGGTAATGCAGCTTCCTTTTCTCGACGAAAAAGGCAACCCGGAGTTCCTATGCAGCAGGCGGCTCAAACCCATCAACAACTAAACATAAACCCTAAAACCTAAACTGGAGCAGTAGTTCCCCAGCACATTTACAGCCAAAGGCATCATCCTGTGGCCCTATTTACAATTGAGCCATCAACCGTAAAGCCTTAACCCTTAACCCTAACATTCGCTCTCGCTCATCGTGTGTTTTAGAAGTTGCTGGTGACACGGTTTCGGCAAAAGGCAACTGGGCTGCTTCATGCCTTTTCGCGGCTTCTATCTGAATAATAGAGACAAATAAGTGGATAAATGAGTAAAGAACATTCATTTACTGGTACTGCCTTTGAAAAGGGAGCCTGTGGACGTCGGGTCATTAATAGAGGGAGGGCCCGCTGGTCTCCCCCGAAAACCCCATTGTTGTGCAGTCGTGCGCCGTTGAAAGCAGCGCAGCCACATTGTTCAGCAACATTTCCACGCGTTGCTCAACAACATTTGCTTTATTTTTGTTTTGCAAAACGATTTTCTTGCGACGCTTTTTGTCCCGTTTTCAACCTATCGTTTCCATTTCCAACTCACCACATTGACTACGTCTTCAAGTTGACGATAGACTGATACACGCAATTACGCTGAATGGAGACACGCGGCTGCCATCGTGAAGCGTGAATGTGTACATCCTAGTTTCAGTGAATTTTCATTTGAGTTGAGCAGCGCCGATTGCCTCGGGTATTTAGCCGTTGCAAATGGCCTTCGGGCTTGACTCTAGCCTTTCGAAGGTTGAAATTACGCCGAAGTAATCTGTAGTGAGATCTTGGAGAAGGGCACCTAGGCCCAGCAGTCCTGCTGCCGGGCCTGGGACGGGCTCAGCACTGATCTGATTTCAGAGTGGGGACTACACTTCCTCTGAGACTTTTAGAACGATTTGTGCCGATGCCACAATTCCACGACAGTGGGCCACCAATAGTCGCCTGTTGCGTCCATTCGCTGAATCTGACAACACGGACTGAGCAAATCT
>NW_013652779.1:0-3251 GCF_000499385.1 Eimeria necatrix
GAGCTCTACAGTGTCGGCGGCTGAGTGGGACTTCTTGGCCGGAATAAAGTGTGCCATCTTGCTGAGAGAATCGACGACAACCAGAATAGCGTCGTGCCCAGAGGTGGTGAGGGGTAAGTCGGTGACGAAACCTAGGCTAACATGGCTCCACCTGCGCGAGGGAATAAGCAGCTGTTGTAAGAGGCCGGCGGGTTTTTGATTAAGTGATTTGGATGCGCGACACTGCGTGCAGGACTTCACGTACGCGTTGGTGTAAGTACGCATGCCAGGCCAATAGTAACGCTTGCTGAGGGCCTTGTAGGTCTTCTTTTGGCCTCGATGCCCGGCGGTGACGTGATCATGGTGCGTGTACAGGACGTGAGTGAGGAACTCTGGAAACTGCGGCACGCAGATACGCCAGAGACCATTAACGCATATATGTAAATAGGGCAGGACAAAACGGAAGGTGTGACGACGATGTTGGAACTCCAGTTGAACAACTGCACCCTGCTTGGTAGAGGCAGTGTTATAGGGCGCGCTGAACACCGGGCACTTAGAATACGCTGCCGGCCAGTCGAGGACGGGAGGACTGGGCGTAGGTCTTGGGTCTGTCGGCGTGGGAGATTCGGGGGCGGGGTCGGGCGTAATGGACGGGGGTGGAACCGGGGGTGAAGGAGTGCGTTTCCGAGAGGCACGTCGGCGGAGGCCGGCCAGTTCGCGGCAGTCAGGATGCGGTCCCCGGGTCCTGTGCGATGGTTCGGGAGGGTCAGTCCCAGGCCCGAGAACTGCAAGAGACCCAGAATGGGTCTCAGGGGGGTCGATGTTGGGCCGCATTGGCTGCTGTCTGGGCGGCCGGATTGGCTCTGCTCCCGGTCGAGCCGACGTAGGACAATCTCTAGCGTAGTGATCCCGGCCTCCACACCGGGAGCACACTTCCCCGATCCGTCGCGTCGCTCCGTTACGGAGCGGACAGTCCCTGCTCGCATGTCCCCTTCCGCTGCACGCGTAGCAGCGTGAGTCCGTAGTATCATTGCTTCTGTCGTCTCTGTTCTCTCGTTCGCGTAGTAGGCCCGGCTCTCGCCCGCCTTTAACCCATCTACGCGTGGCGTCCTCTAAGTCTCGCCGGAATCGGTGGCAGTCTTCGCGCAAATCCTTCCATGGTGCCACCGTGGTAGCCAGTGCTGCGGCGGCTTCCTGCCAGTCTGCGAATCTCCTTGTTCCCCCTTGAGTTACCTCTCGGAGTATTTCATCTGGCAGGTTGGCCAGGTAGTAACCCACCAACAGATCTGGGGCCACCATCACCCCTTGAGCCACGATGTCCGCAAAGCACGCAGAGTATGCGTGGTGGTCGCCCCTCCATACATTCTTAGCTAGCATGACTTTCATCCGTTCCAGAGTTATACTACAGAAGTGCTCGCAGAATCGCTGTCTCAGTTGCTCCCAATCAGTTAGGGATTCTCCAGTGCGACGCAGATACAACCAGTATCTCAAGGCGTCTCCCCTCAGATATTTTTTGAGTTCTTCTCCCCACAGCCGTTCTTCTAGCCCTCTTTCAGTGAAATCTAACTCCGCTAGGTCGAGGAAATCCTTCATGTTCTTGCCGTCCTCGTATCCGATGGACCTGTGGCACGCCTGTACTACCCCCCGTGCCATCTGAGAGGCAAGTTCCCGAAAGAACTCGGGCAGAACCGGATCCGCCCAAGCTTGATCCACTACGGGTTCCTTGCGCCCTCGAACGTCGCGGTCGCAGACTCTCGGTGCCGATCGAGCCACCCCCGCGGTGGGTGGGCTGACGCAGCGATCGGGTTCTGTTCGCGGCGTTTCCATTGGGTAATCCGCGGAATCGTCGTTTGGCTCATCTATATTCTGCATTTCTGCGTTCGGTTCAGGCGGAGGCTGTACCACTTTCCCGTTGCGTAGATGCATGTCCCCCTCCGTCCCCACTGAGGTGTGTTGGTCCCTTCGGGCTTTAAGGGGGAGGGTCTTCCCTTGTTAGCAAGCTCGAAATGCTGCCCAGATTGTTTTTAAATCCCGGAACAGCCCCCAAATGTAGTGAACAGCTGTCTACACTGTTACTACGTAATATCCCTTGGCAAGTCCGACTCGGCGGTCACTCGGCACAGTCGGTCAAAGGTACCTGACTATAGTCAACAACTATGGAATACCTTGATTAACCTCGTACAATTGAGTTCATATTATTATGAGGTGAGAAAACCCAGAATAATAGAACTGAGAGCTGACCTTCGCCGAGGGTCAGTGCCCGAGTCGCGTCGCGGCACCAACCTCGCACCCCGTGCAGGCTAGCGAGCCCATTGTTCTCTCTTATGATTTTCCACTATCCTACGGTGCCTTATGCCCTAAGATATTCAATATTATTCATGCTTTTCGCGTTAGTAAGTCTCGGGTGTAGCGACGAAGGTCAATTGTAGTGCCCGGCACTACATCTGTGGTGCTGCATAGACAGCTAAAGATAAAGATCTACGCCACCCACCACATATCCAACGCACAAAACGTTATATGTTGAAACGCAACTGATTAACGCCGTCTGCATTAGTTGTGTGCCCACTCCTATTACTGTATCAGAGGACAAGAATCGCCACAACGCCCGAATTTTCATATGGCACCGCGCTACACTTCAGGCGATCGCCATTCGCCAACAAAGAAGGGCTCATCAAGTAGTGTCTGAAAACCGGAACAAGGAGTGAGATCTGAAAGGGATTGATGGGCGTTATTTCCCCTTGGACACTGGACAAATGCGCAGTATGGGGACGTCGGTGGGCCCGCCTCGAGTAGCTGGGCTTGTTATTGACGAGATTCTTTTCTCCTTCACCTCGACATTTGATATTATTCATGTTAAACAAAAAAATGTGGACAAATTCTGGAAGCAGTGCTAGAGGCGAGTTTCTGGCTTTGGTGATTTCCACCACGTGCGTTGCAGGTTCTCCACGTTCTGCAGTTCTGCGGTACCGCAACTGTAGTGCACTGCGCCCGCAGCTGCGACTACGTGCTTTCTGTCCCTTGGGCAGGGCCTATAGACTGCACCCTACGCAAGTCCATTTTCTAGAAACTATAGCCTTTGCAAATATGAATACAAATTCATGAGTTTCTCAAATCTGTCTGTCTGTTTCGCTCCCTCCTGGGAGCTCGCCTCCTAGTCCCTAAGGGAGGGAGGCTCGCTGTAGTGCACAGACACTACAATGGGGCTGGTTAGTGCTCTAGAGAGGATAGCTAGCCAGCGACCTACGAGGGGTCGCAAGACTGGAGGGAGACAG
>NW_013652780.1:0-3351 GCF_000499385.1 Eimeria necatrix
TTGGAACGACCCCAGCGCAGCAAAGCACAATACAAAAGACATCGAGACAACGACAGCGTCATTTCGAATGAAAATTTGATTCAACGCGCTTTGTTTTCCCTGTTCCTTTCAGCATTGCGCAAGAATAGCCCAGCAAATACAACTGCGCATCAACTGGACTTCGGCAAACAGAAGCTTCCAATATTCATCGTCAGGCGCTCCAACAGACTTGATGCACTGCATAGAAAAATAAGTATTCTTCTGAAACTAGCACGTTTCTTCGCCATAATTGCGTTCAGAGCAGAGTTGCCAAATGTTGTCAGACACCAGAAAATGCGCATTGATTAGACAGTCAGTGCATATCCTGGATCTTCTGGTCTCTCTTCGTGCTGCTCGTACTGCTGCAGCAAAATCAAAGCATCATGCTTTTCGCATCCAGACACTACGCCCAAAATATGTAGCACCCTCGAAACATAGGCGGCATACAGAGGATGAGAGAATAAATGCTGCTCTTTCACTCCTCAGTACTGCTCGGTATTGGCTGCAGATAAAACAGAAATCTGCTGGGCGAAGCTCCAAATACCTTTGCGCTTTTCAAGCAGCTCATTCGTGCCCACAGCTTTTGAGGCTGCAAAACACAAAAAAAATTCAATGCCGCCAAAGCACGTGTTCTTCACAGCATCCTAATTTGCAACAGAGGCTGAAGTGAAAATCAGGTCCCGCTGCGACCGGCAAGTAAATGCAAACGCGACATCGAATTAAACACAACAAGTTCGTATCCGCCGACTCCAAGGCTACCGGCTATCCGCGCATTAACAAAGCGTACTTGCTAGGAGCCAGTAACCTGCAAGCGCACCTTCAAGTGATATGTTTCTCTTCCGCACCCTTTATATACCGCGGCGAAAGAATAATTCACCGCATCACGCATGGTGCTCAGTAGTTCCCCTTGTGCGAATTAGATGCCCAATAGGAGTGGACAGCAGACAGCTCCTCAAATAGTTCATACTCACAAAAGCCAACAGTCTAACGTCTACACTCTACACACCTGGAAATCCGTACGGCGGAATTTCGTAATCCCCGAATGTGTGCATACGTGATGCCTTTACAGGCTCTAGAGCAATCGCCGCCAGTCGACAAAAGACCCACAAAGCGAACAACCTCAGTGTAGATAGGCAAATGCTCCCCCTATCGCGAGATGCATGCATGTGCAAGAAAGTTCTACAAGACCCAGTAGAGAGATGATTTTGGAAAGGCTGAGTCACACACTTGTGCAACAACTGCAGCCCTGCGCACCACAATACAAAGAGCTTTGCCGCACCGCCCGCGTCATTTCGGCCCCAAACGTGATTCCCTAGAATGCCCCCCAGTCCAATTCATCACGTCCCAACAACCGCTCAACGAATATAGCTGCGCAACAGCTCGACCTTTACGAGCCAAACGTGCATCGTCCCGTGCTTCAGCAAGCGTAATTCGCAGCACAGAAGAGCAAATATTCGTCTGAAACTAGCACATTCCCTTCATCATAACGTGAGAAAGCGCACAACTGCAACATGTTCCCAGACGGCACGATATGCGCATCCACAAGACAATTAGTGCTTATCGTGTATTCGTTCGTCTCCCTTTGTGCTTTTGGCGCAAAGTCGAAGCATCCTACTCCGTGCACTCAGACACTACGCCCAAAATATGTAGCACCCTCAAAACACGCAACGTGCCACAACCGCTGACAGATCCACTGCGAAAAACACAGCCGAACAAAGAAGAATGAGCAAAAGAATGCTACTCTTTCACTGCTCAGTACTGCTCGGTGTTGGCTGCAGATAAAACAGAAATCTGCTGGGCGAAGCTCCCAATACCATTGTGCTTTTCAAGCAGCTCCTTCGTGCGCACAGCTTTTGAAGCTGCAAAACACAAAAAAAATGTAATGTCACCAAAGCACGTGTCCTCCACAGCATCCGAATTCGCAACAAAAACTGTCGTCAATATCAGGTACCACCGCGACTGGGAAGTAAAGGCAAACGCGACATGGCAATAAAACTTAAAACATTGAGGGCAATGCCGCTATGCCCTTGGCTTGTCGATACTTCTTTTACCAACCAAACATACTCGCTGGATGGCGAGGTCCCTGCAAGCACCTATTCACGTGAGACGTTTCTCTTAAGCGCGATATATGTATATATATATATATATATGTATATATATCTATATTATATACATATATGTATATATATATATATATAGGACGGCAAAGGAATGATGCATCACATCACGGATGGTGGTCAGTAGGTCGCCGTGTCGGATTTTGATGCGCAATAGGAGTGGACAGCAGGCAGTTACTCAAATAGTTCACAAGCACACAGGCCAACAGTCTGACGTCTACACTGTACACAGCTGCAAGTGCGTACGGCGGAATTTCGTAGTCACCGATTGAGTGCACGAGTGATGCCTTTACAGGCCCTAGAGTTATCCTGTCCAGTCGAAAAAAATCCAGCAAGGCGAACAATCTCAGTGTAGATAGGCAAATGCTCTCTTTATCGCGCGATGCATGCATGTGTAAGAAAGCTTTACAAGACCCAGTAGAGAGGTGATTTTGGAAAGGCTGAGTCACACCCTTGTGCAACAACTGCAGCCCTGCATACCACAATACGAAGAGCTTTGCCACAACGCCCGCGTCATTTCGGCCCCAAACGTGATTCCCTAGAATGTCTCCCAGTCCAATTCATCACTTCCCAACAACCGCTCAACGAATATAACTGCGCAGCAGAACGACCATTACGAGCCAAACCATTACATGCATCGTCCGGTGTTTCAGCAAGCGCGATGCGCGGCATATTCGTCTGAGACTAGCACATTCCCTTCATCATAACGTGAGCCAGCGCAGAATTGCAACATGTTCCCAGGCGGCACGATATGCGCATCCACTAGACAATTAGTGCTTATCATGTGTTCATTCGTCTCCCTTTGTGCTTTTGGTGCAAAGTCGAAGCATCCTACTCCGTGCACTCAGACATTACGCCCAAAATATGTAGCGCCCTCGAAACACGCAACGTGCCACAACCGCTCACAGATCCACTGCGAAAAGCACAGCCAACCTAAGAAGGATGAGCAAAAGAATGCTACTCTTTCACTGCTCAGTACGGCTCGGTCTTGGCTGCAGATAAAACAGATATCCGCCACGCGAAGCTCCAAATACCACTGCGCCTTTCAAGCAGCTCCTTCGTGCGGACAGCTATTGCGGCTCCAAAACACACCAAACGATGTTGTGCCGCCAAAGTACCTGTGCTCCACAGCATCTTAATTTGCAACAAAAGCTGACGTGAATATCTGCCGCCACTGCGAATGGGAAGAAAAAGCAAAGGCGAAATTGCACTTAAC
>NW_013652781.1:0-2704 GCF_000499385.1 Eimeria necatrix
TCAGCAGCAGCAGCAGCAGCAGCAACAGCAGCAGCAGCAGAACACTGGGTGTGTCTCCCTATCTCCGACGAGATGGAGTTCATCGACAGTCTCCATTGTGTGGGGTCCTGCGGAGAGTCAATGCGCTGTCTGTCTCCAAAGGCCGCTCTTCTCCTCAAAGGCCCCGGAAGTTCTTTCCACTCTTTCGTCAAGTCCAAAATTCCCCCCAACTGCAGTCAGCCCCAAACACTGCATGCGCTCACCTGCATGCATGCACTCACCTGCATGCATGCATGCGCCTGCATGCATGCACTCACCTGCATGAATGCATGCACCTGCATGCATGCACACACCTCCATGCATGCACGCGAACGTGTGCACTGGTTGCAGTTTTGTTGATGAAATGCGTGCATGCATGCATGCATGCATCTATGCATGCATGCATGCATGCATGTGTGCATGCATGCATCTATGCATGCCTTCATGCATGTGTGCATGCATGCATGCATGCATGCATGCATGCATGCATGAAGGCATGCATGCATGCATGCGCGGATGTTGTGGGCAGTGTCCAGGTGTCTGAGCGTGCGCTGAGTAGTTCTTTTTGTTGAAAAAATGCAAATAAAGGGCCAGCTGTAGAATTGCCAAAGTCTAAAACTAAATATAAAAAATAAAACTTGTAGAATTGCCAAAGTCTAAAACTAAAAGTAAATATTAATAAGAATGAAAACAAATACTAAAATGGATATTGCCTTGCGTTTGCATTTGCAAAAGAGCAAAATGGGGTCGGGGTGGGGAGCGCTGCGGTGTACGTACACCTGAGCGTGGGGCGGCGCCGCGGTGTACGTACACCTGAGGTTTCCGTCCAGCTGGGGTGTACGCCCAGCTGAGGAGCTGGGGTGTACGTACAGCTGGGGTGTACGTACAGCTGGGGTGTATGCACAGCTCGGGTGTACATACAGCTGGGGTGTACGTACAGCTGGGGTGTATGTACAGCTGGGGAGGCGGGCGTAGGTCCAGCTGGGTTGTACGTACAGCTGGGGTGTACGTACAGCTGGGGAGGCGGGTGTACATACAGCTGGTGTGTACGTCCAGCTGGGGTGTACGTACAGCTGGGGTGTACGTCCAGCTGGGGTGTACGTCCAGCTGGGGTGTACGTACAGCTGAGGAGGCGGGTGTAGGGACAGTGCGTTTGGGCGCAGGCTGCCGCGAAGGGACAGCTGGCGAGGGATATGTGGGGTGTCAAACGCGGACGCGTTTGGGGCGGGAGTGTCAGAACTGGAGTGTACAGACACCCCACAAGCACCAAGTGCTGCTGCAGCAAAACCACAACTTCTGCAGAGCTGCTGCTGGGGCCAACTACATTTGGTGCTTCACCACGGACCCCGACTTGCGCTCCGACGTCTGCGACCCCCTCGGTGACCTGCTGCTGCTGCTGCTGCTGCTGCTGCTGCTGCTGCTGCTGCTGCTGCTGCTGCTGGCCCGCGGACGCAGCTGGTGCAGCCCGGGGACTTGTTCGACATAGTGGTGGAGGGGCGGTTTGCGGGGCCTTACTACGACATAGCATTTTTCAAAGCTGCGGAGGAGACAGGAGACCCTTGCGGGGGCCCCGCGGCCTCCCAAGACATCACTGTGCACAACGCGCCCCACAGCATTGCCAAGAGACTCTTTCCCTTTGTCTCCAAGGGGACACTTGCTGCGCTGGTGTGGGGCGACGTGGAGGTCAAGGCCGGGGCTGCAGGGGCCTACGCAGTTTGTCTCTGCAGCTTTTCTTACTTCCTCGTCCAGGAGCGCAGGTGCTCCAAGCCCCACAACTACTCCCTGCATGCGTGCATGCGTGCATGCGTGCATGCATGCGTGCATGCATGCGTGCATGCATGCGTGCATGCGCTCATACGTGCATGCATACGTGCATGCATGCGTGCATGCATGCGTGCATGCATGCGTGCATGCATGCGTGCACACGTGCATGCATGCGTGCATGCATGCGTGCATACGTGCATGCATGCGTGCATGCATGCATGCATGCGTGCATGCGTGCGCGCACGCTGTGCTGTAGAGACACCGCAGACGCAGGGGCGGCGGAGGCGGGGGTGTAGAGACAGCCGGAGGCAGGAGCTGCGGTGTCTTTTGCCAGCTGGCTGGGGTGTCTGTACAGCGGGGTGCGGGGCGTGGGGTGTACGTACACCGGAAGCTGCGCATGCTTGCAGGCCCGTTTGCGGAGAAAACCACTTTCGAGATGGAAGCTGGAGAAGCGCGGAAAGTGAGTTTGGGGGGCTTTGGGTTTTCAAAAGGAGACAGTGTCTCCGTGATGGCTGCGGACTTCGACTGCGACGCCAGTGTCTCCTCCTTCGCAGAGACCATGCAGAGTCTCCTCCGCCGGGGGCCCCAGGGACAGAGGGCCCTCGCGGGGGCCCTCCAAATGGGGACAGCCACTGCAGCAGTCCTCGAGCCTGTCTCCGTCGACTCTTCGGAGACAGGCTCCACTCTGCATCTTCCCGAGTTCACTCTTTACAACACGGGGCTCTACGCCGCCTGTTGGAGACCCAAAAGCCTTTCTGTCTCCGCCACTGCGGCCTACTTCAACGTCTCCGGTCCGCGCCAAAGGGGACTCGGGTCTCGGGGACTTTAGAAGGGACTCGGGGACTTTAGAAGGGACTTGGGGACTTAAGGAGGGACTTGGGGACTTTAGAAGGGACTTGGGGACTTAAGGAGGGACTTGGGG
>NW_013652782.1:0-2500 GCF_000499385.1 Eimeria necatrix
CCTGGGCGCCCCCCTGGGGGCCCCCCTGGGGGCCCCCCCGGGGGGCCCCCGGGGGGCCCCCCCGGGGGGGCCCCCGGGGGGGCCCCCGGGGGAGCCCCCGGGGGGGCCCCCGAGGACCCCTGGGGGAATCCAGGGGGGCCCCCGGGGGGCCCCCTTGGGGGGCCCCCCGAGCTGCGAAGGAACTTTTATGGGTACAGTTTTAGGGGGGATGGGGGGCCCCCTGGGATGGGGGCCCCCGAGTGGGGGCCCCCCTCGCAAATGAGGCGCAGCAGCACATTGCAGAGTAGTCATGAGTACCAAGTGTTATATAATCAGCAGCAGCAGCAGCAGCAGCAGCAGCAGCAGCAGCAGCAGCAGCAGCAGGGGGAGCAGCAGCGGTGCCAGGCGTGGTTCCGGCCTGCGGAGTCTGCGGACGGCGGAGCAGCAGCAGCGGGCGCAGCAGCAACAGCAGCAGCAGCAGCAGCAGCAGCAGCAGCAGCAGCAGCAGCAGCAGCAGATCAAGGACACAGCGAGTCCGCATTTAAAGCAAAAGAAAAAGAAAAAATAAAAACTGCTTTGCTGCACTACAAAAGCCTTTCAGCAGACGAAGCAGCAAGGCCAGAAATATACGGAGACCTCCAAGTCCGCTGCTGCTGCTGCTGCTGCTGCTGCTGCTGCTGCTGCTGCTGCTGCTGCTGCTGCTGCTGCTGCTACTGCTGCTGTGGTGCTGCGTGTGCTGCTGCTTTTCTTGCTGGTGCTGCTGGTGCTGCTGCTGCTTTTCTTGCTGCTGCTGCTGCTGCTGCTGCTGCTTTTCTTGCTCGTGATGGCGCTGCTGCTGCTCGTGCTGCTGGTCTTAGTGCTGCTTCTGCTGCTGCTGCTGCTTCTGGTCTTGCTGCTGATGCTGCTAGTTTTGCTGCTGCTGCTGCTGCTGCTGCTGCTGCTGCTGCAGGTTATTGTTGACATAGATGATACAGTGCGCTCCAGCGGCGGGGTCACTTTCCTCTCTGTCAGCCTCGGAGGTAACAAACCCTAAACCCTAAACCCTAAACCCTAAACCCTAAACCCTAAACCCTAAACCCTAAACGCTGGAAACCCCAGGTGCTGGGCGCCACGCTCTCACCCCCCAGCTGACTTCTAAACCCTAAACCGCGCGCTCAAAACCCCAACCCCGAAACCCTACAAAGCCCTAATCCCTACAAAACCCTAAACCCTAAACCCTAAACCCTAAACCCTAAATCCGTTTTTTGAGCTTTCGGTCCGTGGCAACTGGGGAAGCATGTGGAACTGAACAAGTAGAAGAAAGAAAGAAATAAAAGAATGAAAAAGAATGAAAGGTTTGCTGCCAAGCTGCTGCTGCTGCTGCTGCTGCTGCTGCTGCTGCTGCTGCTGCTGCTGCTGCTGCTGCTGCTGCTGCAGCTGTGTCGACACACAGTACGCCCGCGGCCACTTCTACCCCGGCTGTTTTCAATTTCTTTTTGAATTATCTTTTTTCAAATGCAAAACCCCACAAAGGCCTTTGTCCCTCGCCGTCCTCACCGCCAGAATCCCCCAGGTCCTGCTGCTGCTGCTGCTGCTGCTGCTGCTGCTGCTGCTGCTGCTGCTGGTTATGGTGATGGTGGTGATGGTGGAGGTGGGGGTTGGACTGCTGCTGCTGCTGCTGCTGCTGCTGCTGGTGATGGTGATGGTGGTGATGGTGGGGGTGGGGGTTGCGCTGCTGCTGCTGCTGCTGCTGCTGCTGCTGCTGCTGGTGATGGTGATGCTGCTGCTGCTGCTGATGGTGATGCTGCTGCTGCTGCTGCTGTTGCTGCTGATGGTGATGCTGCTGCTGCTGTTGTTGATGGTGATGGTGATGCTGCTGCTGCTGCTGTTGATGGTGATGCTGCTGCTGCTGCTGCTGCTGCTGCTGCTGCTGCTGCTGCTTGGGGTTTTTGCACTTAGACGGTGGCCTGCTTCGCCGCTGCTCAAAGGCTTTAGGGTTTAGGGTTTAGGGTTTAGGGTTTAGGGTTTAGGGTTTAGGGTTTAGGGTTTGGCTGCAGGTGCCGATAACATTCGACAATCCAATAAATGCGAAATTGCGGCTGACAGCTTTGAGGAGAGGAGTTAGAGATTGGGGCATAGACTGCGACAACAAGTAACCCTAAACCCTAAACCCTAAACCCTAAACCCTAAACCCTAAACCCTAGCTCTTGTAAACCCTGAACCCTACCGGTTTCAAAGCGTAGACCTTCGCTGCTGCAAGCCTTAAACCCCAGCTGCTGCAAACTGTAAACCCTAACTGCTGCAGACCCTAAACCCTAGCTGCTGCAAACCCTAAACCCTAGCTGCTGCAAACCCTAAACCCTAGCTGCTGCAAACCCTAAACCCTAGCCTCGGCTTTGCCGAATCCCCTGTGTATCCTCCGAGCGGAATAAAAGGCGAATTAAAAATTTACAACTATTGAATCAGTTTTATTTAATTAATTTAATTAATTAAATTAAATTAATTAATTAATTTAATTAAATTAATTAATTTAATTAAATTA
>NW_013652784.1:0-3076 GCF_000499385.1 Eimeria necatrix
GCTCCACTGCAAGTTTCATGCATGCGAATTAAATAGTCGTTACAGATATTGTCTCTCTGCAGTCAGGTGATAACTCGAAAGCGCTCCGGGTACTTTCGTGATGGCCCAACGCTACAATGCTCGAGTCTGTTGGACTAAAAGGGCCACTTGGGACGTTGTGATTCATTGAAGCATTGGAAGGTTTGCTCATGCACACACAACGAATTTTGGACACAAATGACTGACGACACACTTGCTGGAGCAGAACCAAGTAACACCCACTAGCTCAAAACCATTTCGTGTCTGTGAGAAGAAGATGATGTGCAGGACGCCGTGTAGTCCATCTGCTCAGCAACTACCTTCTTTCCTCTGGATTGGAAGACCTTCTCAGGTCTTAATATTTATAAGAAAACGGTGTGACCTACTTCCTGACGCGCTCCAGCGCACGCACCACATAACGACGTTAAGATGCATGGCTCGTGAGACCACGCAGCGCGCAAGCCTAGTTACAACGTACTGCGAATGCCCGAGACTCGTCCGCTTATCTAAAAAATACTTTGTAGCCTTGAGTGCTTCGATTGTTTCATGCAGTCAGCACAATTTTCAAGAGAGGTGCTCTCGCAAATGGTGCCGACTGCATGGAACAATCGATAAACCGCACCAGCCGCTTGTTAAAAAGACCTAAGCAGTCCACGTCGTACTGATATCACCAAATGCTTCTTCGCTAATTCCCCATTGTTCGTCTTGTGACTGCTTGAAAGATGCCACGCACAGCCAAGGTGCTGACTCGCGGCTGGCCGATTCGCTTGACGGCTTGTGCGGGATTCATTTGCTAGAATTTCTCTGAAAATAAATGTTTTGGCCCTCCTGCGTGCATCATTACTTTGCACCGGAAATAGAGTACCCAGGCAGGATGCTAGCATATTGTGGTGGGATTTGGAGAAAGAACAGGACGCATGGAGTCGCTGAACACTACGCACGGGACCTCTACAGGTTTATTGGTCCACAAATTCTGTTTCTAAATTTTTTCCTCCACTTGTGTCATCGCAAATTAGCTGTCGCAGTCGACAAGTGCTTCCACACCCAGTGAACTAGGCCCCTTCGAAATGCGTTGATGTCTGTGACCGCAACATTGCAGACCTACCTTTGCGTTCAAGGTCTCGTACCTAGCTGCCGGAGTGGCTAATGCGTGCGCTAGCTGCTCCACTGCAAGTTTCATGCATGCGAATTAAATAGTCGTTACAGATATTGTCTCTCTGCAGTCAGGTGACAACTCGAAAGCGCTCCGGGTACTTTCGTGATGCTAAGAGGACATAAACAGCAAAAGCACTGGCCGCCGCTTTTTAAAGCGCACTCTAGCGCTTTTATACTCTATTTATTACAGTGTTTGTCATTGTAGTACGCACGCAAGAGTACCAGCATAATTATATCTACTGTTTCGTAAATGGGGATTCTGGAATGTGCTCCTTCTGCTCCACCAACAACCCGCAGCCGTACGTTTTGTCGGCTTGTTGCAGTGAATGATGCGCAGGACTCTGTGTAGTCCATCTGCTTAGAGACTACTTTCATTTCTTTGGCTCTTTAGACCAAACTGTGTGACCTACTTCCTGACGCGCTCCAGCGCACGCACCACATAACGGCGTTAAGATGCGTGGCTCGTGAGACGATGCAACGCGCAAGCCTAGTTACACCGTACTGCAAGCGCCCGAGACTCGTCTGCTTATCTAAAAAATACTTTGTAGCCTTGAGTGTTTCCTAGCCACTCCAAATATCGCAAAGCGAACTCCGGTAAACTCGTTCACAAGGATTACTTACACTTATATTGCTCAAATAGGCGTAAAGGCATGTTCATGATGCGCAAGTGGAAACGTGCCTATAATGCGAAGCATCCATCCCCCAAAAGCACTTCTAAAGTGTCCAAAGCAGCCAGAAGCTGTATCGCCTGCTTCTGCCCATCGATGTTTCCCTGCGTGTTTGCCTGCCTAGTATGTCGCCTGAAGGGCACTACTGCAAGCGCTCGAAACTGAGTTGAATACCGTAAGTTCAAATTATAAATTTGAAGCATCAAAAGGTGCAGCTGCGCGGACAATCAACGGCGTCCGATAAATTGCTTCTGCTGCTCACTTATTTCAAGCGATGCTCTACAGTTTGGATTGACAGACAAGTGTGCGCGGATCGGCACGCCGGCGGAGAACAAGCCAGAAAACGTTGGAAGTGCATTATTCAGACCGTGCATGCCTTCCTACTTTTGTTTTTGCTTACAAGCTGTGGAAAACAGGTGCGACTAGCCAGACAACAATCGCAAGGTGCAAAGGACGGCTCATGTTCTATTCGTGACGGAACAAGGTGAGCAATGCTGCTTAACTCAGCCCAAACCCTCATTTCTGTACCCAAAGCCTACTTCACTTCGAGTGAGCCTCAGTAACCCGCCACGAGACACCGAATTTGCGAAATAGACGAATCGTTTCCATCGTCCTTACGAGGTCTGTATAGAGGCTGAGTAGGGAGCACTGAATTTGTGAATGCACATGTGCCAGCACGGGTGCTTCTCAATATTCCCCGACTTGCAGCTTGAGCAGCCACTCCAACAGCTGCCATTGAGAGTGGCAAGTAAGAACACAGCCAGCAAGCTCTGCTTCGATTCCTGACTTTTTACCACAACGCGTACATCGCATTGGATGTGCAGATGAAATGCAAACGATTCGAGAAGCTGCTGACAAGGAGGCGACCAACTCACAATGGGGAAAGCTGTCTGAAAGCAAAAGGTGAACGGATCTTGAGGCAGCCAGAATTTGGATAAATATTCACTGAGTTTTGCAAAGTAAATAGCTCTTTTCTGCACTTAATTGTACATGCTGTCATGAAGCAGAGAAAGCCTTCGAATTCCTCGCAGATTGTGTTTTCAGGGCGTGTTCAAAATGGTTCCAACTTGATACACAGATTTTGTAGGCCGTCAACATAAGAAGACTGAAATTATTCCTGCCACAGAGCTAGCTCGCAGCTCGCCGATTCGCTTGACGGCTTGTGCGGGATTCATTTGCTAGAATTTCTCTGAAAATAAATGTTTTGGCCCTCCTGCGTGCATCATTACTTTGCA
>NW_013652785.1:0-50678 GCF_000499385.1 Eimeria necatrix
GTGGAAGCCTCACGAGCACAAGCCTCTCGCGTGACCGACAAAATGGCGGTCCGAGTAAGCAGTTCCACAATTGCCGAACTAAAAATGCAGGTTTTAGCGGAGTGAGCAAGGCCAGGAGCCAAGATAAGTTATACATAGACAAGAAGTATCGCTCGATATATTGGTGTTTTCACGCAAATTCATATCAAACCCCGGACTCCAAAAGGTGCGCGTGGGGAGATTTTCTAACTTCAAATTTACATTTTTTCGTATTCCTGTATATATCTACTTCGTCAACACATGAGTCACTGTATGCACTCGGGAGCACATATACATTCAACTGAATATTAGTCTTCACAGAGAAGGACGCAGGCGGGTAGCTAAGTTCTGGGGACAAACGACCAGATATCACATGTTCCTCAGTAAAGGAGTAAAAACACTCATCTCTATGAAGATAAAGTACATATTCTGTGAGATGTGCTGACGTATATGCTTATATATGCATAGGCGTGTGGATGCACCGAAGCGTGCAACCATATGAATTGAGACGTAGCTACCCAAATGGAAGTAAAATTGTCGTTAGAGAAGATGTGGAGTTGTCAGGATGCACGAGCACATTAAAAACTAGAAAGAAGTCTGAAGTAAACGTGGACACGATTTTTCATACACGTGTAAACGTTTTCGCACATGAGAAATGCTGCTGCTTAGCGCACAATGAGCTACACGCACCTGAATCTCTTTTTGATACACAGAGAAAGCCAGGGGCTGCTGCTTGCATCCGGGGACGAGCACACTGTTAGACATGTAATGAGGCTTGTATTTATGCACCTGGGCACAAGTAATTAGCCATAGCAAGTGGCAGCCTGGCTCGTCATGCATGCACACTGGCACAACTATATTGTGGCAAGAAAGGACAGAACACAGTGAAAAGTAGGAGTGAGCCTTAAGACGAAGTGTGAAATAACAACGCGTCGAGTGCGCAGGCTTGGCGGTTTAGGCACTGAGGCTCTGGCGTCTCAAGTTCCTAATTCGTGCCCTTTCCAGCGTCCGACGAAATTGCCTCCTAATCCTGAGACTTTCACACACTGCTTGCCTATTAAGTTGCCTTCATCACAGGGTATCACGTTGCCAGCACCACTTCGTTCCCAGCCATGCGCCGCTATGCCATGAAATACTGTACAGGCGTGCATGCGCAAGTCTGCTAGCTGCGCGAAATAGACTATGCACATATGGGCAATGACGTGCAAGCGTAAAGCTACGTGGGTAAAAGGAGAACGAGAGAGAGCCTGACAAGAGCGCAAGAGCACTGCGCTGGCTCGAGACAGCACGGGATGCCTGCTAATGCAGCTGCTGCAAGTACTGCAGTTGCTGCCCCTAGTGCAGACGCCGGAGTTGGCGCAGGTGTTGGGAGTTCTGACTTAAACTTCGCATGCGCAGCATCGGCCAACAGGGCTCAACACTGAGGGTAACAACTACTTCAGTTGGGGCAGCAGCATGAGCGTATAGGTGGGTATATACTCAAAGATGTACGAGAGAAATGGGGAGATGGACTGATAGAGAGGAACACACAAACCGAAGAGATGGCAGTGCAACTGACTGGAAAAATACAGGCTGCTGTTTCTCCTGTGTTCATTCGGTTCCTTTAATACGTCTCACTGGTTTTGCTCACTGCGTTACAGCCTCATTGCTGGTGCTCATTGCTGCTGCTGCTGCTGTTGCTCTGCCTCCGGGGTCTCGTCCTCGCTGCTGTTTTGACTCGGCAGCACGTCAGGTGAAAGCCCGCTCTCTACTTCAGCTTCTTCTTGCAGCATCTTTTGGTCTTGCCCCAACAGTTGCTGTCTTGTTTTTTCCTGCTGCTGTTGCACTAGCTGCTGCTTCTCCAGCTGCTGCTTTTCCTGTTGCCGCTGCTCCTGTTGCTGCTTGTCCTGCTGCTGCTGTTGCCGTCGTGCGTTTGCCAGCGTCTGAAACGCATAGTTAAATGCAGCTTGCTTGAGGGGGGTACAGGCCAAGAGACAAGCATCAACGAATCGCCAGAACTCAGGAAAGGTGATATTGTTGCTGTCAGCCACCTCTAGAGGCACTCCAATGCATGCTCCTACAATCCCATTGCTGCTAGTGCTGTTACTGTTGTTAGCGCTGGTGGTGTGGGAAGGATTGTGTAGCGGCAGCAGTAACAGCCGGCTTGAGTGGCTGCTGCCCCTGGAGCTGCTGGGAAGGCTCCATGGGTCCGTTTCAGTCTCATCGTCTGCTCCAGCAACAGCAGCAAACAATCCTTGCTGCTCATCCAGACCCCAAAGAGCGTCTAAGGCTTGCAACGCGAAGTGTAGATCTTCCACTGTTAGCGGACATTGCTGCTGCTGCTGCTGCTCTGGATGCTGCTGTTGTTGCTGCTGCTCTTGCTGCCGCTGCAGGTCTTTGAGTTGCTGTCGCTGGGAATACTCGCCTTCACCCTCGTGCCCGCTCTGCTGCAGGCCTTGTGGGTTGTGCTGCTGCTGCTCCTGCTGCTGCTGTTGCTGCAGGTAGTTTTGAATGTAGATTTGCATTTGAGGCTTGACGGCCTCCAGCGCCCTCCAGCTTCTCTCTTCTCTCACCTGCCGCGCCACGGCAGCAAGTAGAGGCAACTCAGAGTGACACAGGTGCTCACCCCGAACAACGCGCGCTGCTGCTTCTGGTGCAGCCGCTTTTGCATTTGTTAGTGTATCCTTTCGTACTGCTATCGTTGCTGTTGCTGTTGCAGCTGTGCTGCTGCTGGTGCTGCTGTTGCTGGTGGCAGCTTCATATTTGTCTGCTGCTTTTGAGTGTCGCAGCAAATACTGGGCGAGCCAAACAAGAGGGTCGAATCGCGCCTTGAGCCCCTTACCTAAGAGTAGCCGGGGATTGGGGACCCTTTCTTCTACGGAATTTGTGTCTGGATGCTGCGGCTGCTCATCGCGGTCGTACTGCGCCTGATGCTGCTGCCGCTCCCCTATCCTTTCATCCTCCTCTTGCTGAATATCTAGCTCCGTCCCGACCTGCGGCTGCTGTTCCTCGCCTTCGTCGTCTTGCTGCTGTTCATGGAGAAGCCGCCGTCGCTGCTGTTGCAGCAGCTGCTGTTGCAGATGCTGCTGTTGTTGTTCATACTGGTTTGTGTCTGCCTGTAGTTTCTCCACGAAGTTGCAAAGAGCAGCCAAGGCGCTATCTAGCAGGGGCAAAAGGCGCTCACAAAGATACAACTCAAGGGCTTCGTAGCCCTCGCGGCTTGCAGAAGCGGTCGTTGCAGCAGCTAGCGAGCCCCATGATGGCCAGCTTGTTGCTGCTGCTGCTGCTGCGGGCCCTCGCAGTGGAGAGGTTCGTGCTGCTGGTGGACAATCAGAAGCAGCAATGTTGGGCGGGAGTTTGGGAACAGCCACAGATTGCAGCAAGACCGATACGGGCACTGAGGGATCAAGAGCGTCCGCGAGACCCGCAGCCCCAGCAGCTGCAATATCAGCAGCGCTGTCTCCAGCAGCTTTCTCTGAAGCCCCCCAGATGTGCCCGAAGGCTGACCCACTTGTAGGGGCCCCTCCAACGCTGCTACTCTCCGGGTAGTACGCACTCCTGCTAGTCCTGACTTGGTAGAGCAAATACCGCACAAGGGCCAGCCGACTGCTCAACTGTGACGAGGGTCCCCCAGGAAGACCCTCAGATAATCCTGCAGCGGATCCGTCACTATTGCCCCCTAGGTGGCCCCTTGAAAGGCTTCCTGGGGTGGGGGGTCCTTTACGTGCCATCTATTAATCTACAAGCAAAGTTTTTGGAGGAAGTAAATGCTCTGAGTGCCAACGAACCCTGAAGGCCAATGCAGCGATGACTGGGTGTGGGCGGCACACACGGCCATTTAGTTTGAAGCAAGGTATGTCCTAGTAGTGTGCTGCTGATGCGTTAGAAGTCTTCTATTGTGTTTGGCTTGATGGCGGCTAAGAGCGATCAGTTGGCTCACATGATAGTGTGAGCAGACTGAGACCCCATCGCAAGGCACGCTGAAATGAGGGTAACATCGAAGTAAAAAGCAAAACAAACTTGAAAGTAGTAGGGGTAGGAGTAGGGGCGCAAATAGCAGGAAAAGGCAACGCAGGAGGGATGACCAAGCCAGCTATTACACCGGAGGGCACCTTGGCTTGGTGAGTGTCTACTAAACTCATATGCAAGAACATGACGCCTCTATCTTTGTTTGTAGGATTACTAATATCTATTTTATTATCAGTTCAACAAATTTTCTATTGCGCGGAGAGTGAAAAGACCACTAAACCCAAGACTTAAGACACTGGGGCTGCTGCTGCCGATGCTCACGCACCGATCCCTGCCTGTTGCTGTTGCTATGGCTTCCTGATGCAGCTGCTGCGGGGAAGTCCAAGTTGATCGTTGAACTAGGCAGTAATGTATTTTGTTTTAAAGATTTCAGCAGAGCAAATCGTTTGAAGGGACGTGTAAGGGGCGCATAGACACAAAACACACACCCGCTAGACCCGAGCACGTTGGTCGCGGAAGCCATCAAGGTCACCTCCGGTACTGGAGCAGAAGCAACGTCGAAACCAGGAGTAAAAGCAGGAGAAGTAGCAAAGCACCTTGTAGGAACTCTTCGAGTTTGGATCGTGCACTTTATCCATTGGGATGCGCAGCCACAGGCGCTTCAGAAATGCTCTAGGCCCCAAACCGCAGATTCTAAAGAGCAAGCTCTGATCCGTGAGCTATAAATCCTGAATTTTTGTGGGATGAATTTGTATCATGCCCACTCTACAGGTGGAATTGTCTTCATGACGGATGCCAGGCCCGTAGACGGAACGATCGGGCTACAGCAGCGGCAGCAAGCACTGCAGCATCTGCAGCAGCAGCGAACACCTCCTCAGCAGCAGTAGAAGCAGCACAGGCGCCAGCAGCATCGGTAACAGAGTAACTTAAAATCCCCGCTGCAGATCACTCCTCTTTCAGCAGTAACAGCGACGAACTTTGCATTTGCTGCGGCAGCGTTGCTGCTGCAACGTTGCTGCGTAGCCGAAGCAGGAGCAACAGCAGCAAACAAAATGCACTTTGGTGTGGGCGGCGATGATACACTTTTGGAGGCCTCATGGAAAATCCAAGCAGGTCCTCTCAAACCCCAAGCACTAAATTCTAGATCGCACTTCCTAAGCATTTAACCCTAAGCCCTATATCCACCTGAGCGCCAAACTCCAGCTCACACTGAACCAGAGGAAGCCCTTTTGGTGTATTAATTTGTAAGTATATAAAGTGGTCGCTCAAGCACGGCAACAAGGTGGGAAATGCAACAACAGTACCAGCAAGAGCAATAAAAGCAGGAGGGACGGAAGCAGCAGCAGCAGCAACAGCAGCAGGAACGGCAATACCAGAATCAAAAACAGAAACAATACGCAATCTGAGTTGCCACTGCAAGCGTTGCTTACGCTGCTGCTGGTGCTGGTGCGATTGGCAACACCAGGAGCTGCAGTACCAGCAGCATCAGGGCTTCAGCAAAGAACCGCAGAACCCACTGAGCCTCTAGCTAGCAGTAGCAACTTACAAAACAGGACTACAACTAAGATGACCAAAAGCCTCGTTTGCACCTCGCGTCTCCAGATCATTATCATCAGCAGCAGCCGCAGCAGCCTCAGCAGCAGCGGCTTCAGCAGCCCCATCTAAGGCAGCAGCAGTAGTATCAGCTCCTGCAGCCTCAGAAGCAGGGGCCGTGTTGTACACGTGTGACTGCATCCTATTGGAACATTCTTAACCGCTATTGCAACCATTAGCAGCAGAAGTAGCAGCATAACCAATTCTCTTTTTTTTGAATCTGTGCTTATCTGCGTGGCTGACAGGGGCAATCCGCCAGCTTGAGCGGGTCTCCGGTGCAGCGAGCCGCCGCAACTTGATGCAGTTTTCCTGAGCCGCAGCAGCAGCAGCAGCAGCAACGGAAGCATCGGCAAACAAGTCCACTTGCAGCAGCAACACACTGCTGCTACAATCTCACAGAGAGGGGGCAACTCACATGCTTACATGTATGCGCAGTCTGCTCGAAGTAAACTGAAGCAATTCGTCCTAGCTTTGTACTGCTCACCTTTTTGCACTGAAAAGCGGTTATAGCGGCAGCAGCACTACCAAAAGAAAGCAGTCTCAGCAAACAAACACAACAGAATGAAAAGGAAGAAATTGCAAAAAAAGTAAACACAGAAATATGCAGGAAAAAACCGGCGAAAAAACTAATGAGTACGTGGAGACATGAGCGCTGCTGCTCTGCTTTGCGCTCCAGGATACCTTCAAGGCGCAGTCAGAGCCTAACATGGAGTGAGACAAACACAGTTGCTGCCAAGGTTGTTGCTCCTACTGCTGCTACTGCTGCTGTTCCTGGAACTATTTATTTTGTTGCTATTGCTGCTGCTGCTGATGCTGCCGCGGCCAGTAGTCGTGCTGTTGTTGCAATGCCACTGTCTCCTCAGGTGCTGCTGCGATATTGCAGCTGCATAGTGCTTCTGTTGCTGCTGGTTCATTTGCAGGTGGAAGCGTTGGCACCGATGAACCAACAGTGCTCTCGGCTACGCGCTCCTACGGGTTGGATTACTTAACTGTCTTTCCTGTCCTTGCCATTGCTTTCCTTTTTGCTTGCTTCTTTGCCAGCTTGTTTGCTTCTTGTTAGCCTGCTTTGTCGTTTGGCTTGGCTCTGCCTTTCGTGTGACAGCGCACGCCGCCCTGGCAGACGGTGCGAATGCTTTGGCAGTAGTTGTGGTGGTGCTGTTTTTTTCACTGAGATGGCTTTCGAAGCAACACAAGAGGAAAGTGCAGTAGCAGCAGCAGGTGCAGCAATAGCATGCAGCAAGCAGTTCCACTGCTCTATATGCGCTTCAGGCGTAGGGTTGGCTCTCAGCCTGGCTTGCCCTCTTTTCCTTTGGGCCTCCCTAATAGGGGGGCCCTAAGTGAGGACAGGGGCTTCCCTGCTGAAGCTAGGGCACCCCTAAGCTCAACTACAGTAGGAGCCACAAGTGAATCCTCGACTTTTTCTGAGACAGTGCAGAGGCTGCTGGGCAATCTGCAGAGCCTCACTGAGCCTCTCACTCTGCAGCAGCAACAACAGCGGCAAAGGCAAGGGCTAGGGGCAGCAACTGTGGGGCACCCAGAGAACAGTCGGTACACTTTATCAGCTGACAGCAGCAGAAGCCGAGTGAAGAGCAGACATGCAACGCATGCAAGCAGCAGCAACAGATATCCAGGTGCAGCAGAAGTTAATAATGCACAGGAGCAGCAGCTGCAGCTGCTGCTTCAGCTGCTGCCATCCGAGGAGCAACAGCTGCTGCATGATGTAATGTCAGCAGGGCAGCAACAGCAAGACTACTTACTGATGCTGCTGCGACAGGCCATGGAAACTGAGCGGCGGACAGCGGCAGGAGCAGCAGCCCGGAAGGAATTTGCTGTCGCCGCTGCTGCAGTTGATCAGCTGCTGCAGACGGGGCAAGCCCCCCCTCCTCCAGCAGCAGGAGAAGCAGCAGCAGCGGATGTGGCGAAAGCAAAAGACATGGCTTCCCTTGAGATGCAGCCACCGGTAGCCGCGGCGACTTTGCCAGCGAAGGAAGCAGCCGCAGGCGGCGCTGCTCCATCTGCTGCTGCTACACCGAGCAAGGACGGGCCACAGCTTCTGGTGGGACGCGACCCTTCAGGCGCGCTGGCTGCTCTCGGCAGCAGCCCCACAGGGCAGCAGAACAGCAGCAGCAGCAACGCTAACAGCCCTAGAGAGAGGAGCTGGAGGACACAACAGCGGGTCGAGCAGCAGCGAGTGCATAAAGCAGCAGACACACTCCGAGCCCAAACGCTTCAGCAGCAGCTCGTGCTGCAGGAAGAGCTGTTGCTGCGGAAACAACTAGAAACACGGCTGCATGCGCTTCTTGCGCACTTGCCTTCCAACAGCCAGCAGCAGCAGCAGCAACTGCAGCAGCAGCAGCACAAGCTGCCGCAGCAGCAGCTGCAGCAGCGGCAGCAGCATCAGCAGCACGACCAGCACCGTCACCAGCTGCAGCAGCAGCAACAGTATAGCCAAGAGCAACCCCCCTTGCCACCCCCTTCCGGGGCCCCTCATTTCCCTCGTCTAGCCTCTGCAATCGCTCAACAACGTATGCATATGCCCAGCAGCAGCAGCAGCCGGTCACCGACAGGGCAGCAGCAGCAACAGGCAGAAGATAGCGTAGTGCTTGAGGCCTTGAGAGAGGCGGAGGAGTTGCTGCTGAGAGAGAAGCAGCAAACGGCTGCTGTAAGCGAGGCAGTGGCAACCATATACAGTCCAGAGGCAGCAGCAGCAGCAGAAACACAGGTAGTCGGAGCAGAAGCACAAGTAGCATCCGCTGGAGCCACTCCTCTTGCTGCAGAGAGCTGTGGCTTGTCCACAGCAA
This sequence comes from Eimeria necatrix, assembly GCF_000499385.1. Classification (NCBI taxonomy): domain Eukaryota; phylum Apicomplexa; class Conoidasida; order Eucoccidiorida; family Eimeriidae; genus Eimeria; species Eimeria necatrix. The sequence continues at coordinate 8,361 of NW_013652785.1, forward strand.
CGGAGGGACAAACACTTCTGCTCTTGCCAGCGACAGACACGGAAGCAATAGTTGAAGTAGGAAGCAGTAGCGGCCAGATTCAGCAACAGCAGCAGAAACGGCTTTTGCAACCACCACAGCAACAGCAAAAACCTGTAATATCATGGCAAGAGCAAGACGTTGATGTGACGCGCCAACAGGAGCCGCTTCTGCAACAGCAGCAGCACATCCAGCAACAGTTAGTAATGCTTCTGCAACAGACATTGCAGCAACCGCAGCAGCAGCAGCAGACAGTTGTGGTGCAAAGCAGCGCCCCGCAGCAGCAGCGCCAGCAGCAGCAGCAGCAGCAAGTAGACAAGGAACAGCAAACAGATCGACTCGAAGGCCTGTCTCGTTTGCCTTCGCTGCTGGAGCAAAGTAGGGTGCTGCAACAGTTGAAATCTGCTGCTGCTGCTGCTGCACCAGGTTTTCCTTTCCAACCAGCCCTAGAACTGCAACAGCAGCAGCAGGTGCAGCATCAACAACAGCAGCAGCACCAGCAACAGCAAGTGCAACAATCTCAGGGAAGGCGTGAACTGCAACAGCTGCAGCACATGGTAAATCAATCACAGCAGGAACAGGTCCGAAGTTTGGCTACAGCCGCCTTACAGAGCCACAACAACATTTTGCAACAGCAGGACGAGCAGCAAGTAACCCAGGAAGCACCCCTGGGAACGCTCCAAGAAAAAGCAGGGCAACAGCAGCAGCCGTCTGATATATTTCAGCAGCAGGAACAGAAAACGCAGTACATTCAGCAGCAACAGCTGCAGCACAACCAGCAGAATCAGCTGCATCAGCAGCAGCAGCAAAGACAAAGCAACCAGCAGCAGCTCGTGCAAAAAGAGACAAAGCAGCCATTGCAAAACATTTACGAAGAAAGACAAAACATCTACAAAGAAAGAGTAGAGCAACAGGAGCAGCAGCTGCTAGAGCAACAGCTGGAGCAGCAGCTTCAGCAGCAGCTGCAGCAACAGCAGCAACAGCTAGGACGGCAGCAGCAGCAGCTTCATCAACAACTGCAGCAACCGCAAGAGAATTCAGAGAGCGTTGAATGGCTACTACGGGAAGAAATTCAGCAGGGGTCACGAACGGCCAATCAGCAACAGCAGCATCTCCAAGAGCAGCAGCAGCAACAGGTTCTTTCAACACCGCAGAATCGTCACCACAGCCCCTCAGCACACAGAACAAAACGCATGCGTGTGATTGAGACGCAGCAGCAGCGGCAGCAACAACAACAGCAACAGCAGGACCCGCAGCAAAGGCGGCAGAAGCGAAGCATGAGCAACAGCAGTAGCAGAGCAGGAAGTACCCGTCTTACCCAGGAACAGGAATCAAGAAATGCACCAACTGCCACAAACAGTGAAACCCCCACGGTCAAGGAAGGCCGGCAGCAGAGAGCGTCATCTAGGGGTTCCCCCAGCCAGCGTGCAAGGGGCCCCAGTCTGTTTTCTAGTCAAAGCCCAGAAAGGCAACAGCAGCATCAAAAGCAACGAGATCAGGTGCGGCTGCAGCAGCAGCAACAAAAACAGCCGCAGCAACGGTACCAGCAACAGCAGCAGCAGCATGGCAGCGGAAGAGTGCGTTCCCCCTCCTCAAGCCCTGTGGATTCCTGGGGCTCCCGGACAGTGCGTCTTATAAAGGGGCGACAAAGCTCGCCTCATTGTGGAGCTGTCCCAAAGCAGCAGCAAATCCTACCAGAGACATTTAAGCCCAAGCCGCGCTCCCTGACTGCTTTTGTCCCGTACGAGGGGAGCCTGCAGCAGCAGCAAGAACAGCTCCTGCAGCAGCTGCAGCTGCAGCTCGACGAAGAAGATGGTGGGCAAGTCTCAATGACGGCTTCTCCTACAAGTAGCAGCGCAGTCGCGGTGCAAAGGCAGTACGAGGGACAGCAGCAACACCAGCAGAAACAACAGCGAAATCTGCTCCTGGCACAGCCGCAGCAGCTCAATGGAACTCCGGTAGTTGCGTACACCACATCATTTGGGCTCTTCAAATCAGAGCAAACGACACAGGGGCAGCTGAGCAGTATCAAAAATGCGGTACAGCAGCAGCCAGCAGCATCAGGTGGTGCGTCAGCTGCACTTGCAGCACCACCTGTTTCAGATGCTGAGCTGCCGCAAGCAGCAGACGCAGTGGCACGCTACGGTGCACAGCAAATGCAAGTGCCAGCAGCACCAGCAGCAGTAGTGACAGCTGAAGAAACAGACGAGACTGTAGCTGCTGCTTCTGCAGCAGCTGCAAGGGGACAAGCTGGGAGAAGGAAAGCAACTAGGGGAGCCTCAAAACGAAGCCAAAGTAGCTGCACGTACTCTTCAACTAGCCGTAATCGTCTGGGTACCGCCCTAAGTAAGGGGCCTGAAGGACCTTCAGCCTCCCCTAGAAACCGCTCTCGTACTGTGGCGCCCTCCCGGGCTGCATCATTAGCAATTACTGCTGCAGTGACAACACCGCAAGGCAGCAAACGCAGTGCTAGCAGAAGCAGCGGCAACAGCAGAAGCAACATCACCAGGAACAGTGGCACCGGCAATGGCGATGAATACGGTAACAACAACAGTGAAAGCGGCAACACCTACAACAGCAGCAGTAGCAGCAGCGCCGCCGGCGCATATGATGGAACTAGAAGCAGTCCCTTCGATCTTTCTGCTGCCCCAGCTCAAAAGGCCGCGGGAAGGGTGCGGGGTAGAGCTTACACCACGAGCTCTGTTGCGGAGCTGAAACGCAGCAGCAGCAGCAGCAAGGGCAGCAGCAGTGGTGGCGGTGGCGGAAGGCAGCAGCGGCTATTTACGCAGGAGCTACCGCGTGCTCCCATGACGCCCCTAGAGACAGCCGCAAGTAGCCAGCCTAGCAGCCCGAAGACGGGAGGCGGCAAAGCTGTTCGCATTGACACCAACACCGCCCCTCTAAGAAGCAGCAGCAGCAGCAAGAGTGGCGGGAGCAGCAGCATCATTAAGCACCGCAAGCTGACTCCTTATACAGTCACAAGGGTGCCTTCGGCTCCCCTTACAAGGCCTCAGCAGGTCTCCGGAGGGCCCGTGAAAGGACGAAGCCACAGTGTTGCTGCTGCGGCTTCCCGTAGCAAGAGCTTCAGCAGCAGTGTCAGCAGCAGCAGACGCACAACGCAGCTCTCTACTGCAGGATCCTCTTCACCCACTGCTAGAAGGGCCACCAGCTCTGCAGCCAGCACCCGTGTGCTGTCCAACAATACAAGCAACAGCAGCAGCAACAGGCAGAGCAGCAGTTCCACCAAAGACACGTGGCAATACAAAAGGGCAGCTTCGCCAGCTGGAGCAGCCGAGGGAGAGACACGTAGCTCAGCAAGAGCGGCAGCAGCAACAGCAGCTGGTACAGAAAACGGCTACTCCAGAGCTCGTGCAAAAACATGCGCAATGCCCTCTTTTGGAGAAAGCATGGAGCACCACGGAATTCTCAAGTCTCAGTCGGTTGCTCTTAACTCTGCTACTGTGTTGCAGATGCTGGAGCATCTGAAGGGTCAGCTGGAGCAGCAGCAATTTGAGCAGCAGCAACTGGGGCAGAAACAGCAAGAGGAGCTGGAACAGGCGGCAGCAGCGACATCAGCAGTAGCAAGAAACGTTGAGAGAGCTCGTGCGAAGACACAAGTAATGCCTTCACTTGGTAAAGATAAAAGTCAGCAAGGGGTTATGAAGTCATACTCTGTTTCTGTTAACTCTGCCACTTCGCTGCAACCATGGCAGCAGCTGCAGCGGCTGCTTGAGCAGCAGCAGTTAAATCAGCTGCAGCTGGAACAGGCAGCGATAACAGAAGAGAAAGACAGTCCGAGAGCTCGATCAAAGACATGTACAATACCGTCACATAGTGAGGACAAACAGCCACAGGGAGTTATGAAGTCTTACTCTGTTGCGCTCAACGCTGCTACTGCAGAGCACCAGCTGCAGCAGCTACAAAAACTGTCTCAGCAGCAGCAGCCAAAACGGCAAGAAAAGGAGCAACCGAGGCAGGAAGCACCCACAGAAGCGGCAAAAGAGAGAGACGGTCCGAGAGCTCGTGCAAAGACCTGTACAGTGCCTTCTTTTGAAGAAGACAGAACTCAGCAAGATACCATGAAATCTCATTCTGTGGCTGTTAACCCTGTCACTGCACTGCAGTTACAGCAGCTGCTGGAGCATCTGGAGCGGCAGCAAACTGAGCAGCATCAGATAATGCAAGAGCAACCGGAGCAGACGGTAGCAGCAACAGCAACAGAACTAAGGGACGGCCCAAGAGCCCGCGCAAACACATGCGCAATGCCTTCTTATGGTGAAGACGAGAAACAGCAGGGGATTGTAAAGTCCCACTCTGTTGCTGCGAACTCAAGTGCTGCACTCCATCTGCTGCAGCAGCTGCAGGCGCAGCTGCAGCAGCAGCAACTGGAGCAGGAGCAGGAACAGCTGGAGCAGTCAGCAGGAGCTACAACAGCAGGAGTAAGAGGTGGCACAAGAGCTCGTGCAAAAACCTGCGAGATGCCATTTTTGGATGGAGACAAAAAGCAGCAGGGGATTCCAAAGTCGTATTCTGTTTCTTCTGGCTCTGGTGCTGCACTGCAGCAGCTGCAGCAGCTGCAGCAGATGCAGCCACTGAAGCAAGAACTGGAGCAGCAGCCTGTTAAGCAGCTGCAGCACTGCGACCGGCAGCAGAATGAGCAGGAGCACAGCAACCAGTCGTCGCTGCGGCACTTGCAGCTAGAGCAGCAGCGGCTTCGGGAGCAACACCAAGTACTGCAGGAGCAGCAGGAGCAACAACGGCGTCAGTTGTTGCAGCTTCAACAGCAGCAGGAACAGCAACAGCAAAGCCAACGCCTATTGCCGTTGGCATGGGAAACTGCTCTGCTTAAGGCTTCTGCAGCAGACCGACAGCCGCGCACTATGGATGCCTCCGGAGCAGCAGCAGACAGCAACAGCCGATTCAGCAGCCGTAGCAACAGCAGCAGCGAGCTGCTATTAAAGAGCTGCACAGGCCAGCAACTGTGGGACTCAGCAGAGGGTGCGGAAGAAAGCACTGGGAGACAGTGGCAGCAGAACCTGCAAAAAGGGCAGCAGTATGGACAGCCTCCGCAACAGCAGGCTGGAGAGCTGCAGCAGCACTATCTTTGCCAGCAGCAGCAGCAGACGCGAGGCGACACTGGGGACAACTTGCTTCGGAGGCCAGCTATTGAGACCCCAGCTTACGTTCTCAACGTCGCAGGCCAACAGATGCCGCATCGCAGCGACAGCAGCTACGATAATAACCACAGCATGCCAAGCACATCAATGAGGAGTCTCGCGGGTCTGCCAAAAGCTCCACCACGCGATGCAGAGAGAGCAGCAACAGCAGTGGCGGAAACTGCAGCAGCACCTCTGGCGGGAGTAGCAACTACAGCAGGAGCACCTCTACTGCCGCCTTCAGCAGGAGCAGCAGAAGCATCCGTCTCCAGAATTGCGGCAGCAGCAACTTCAGCAGAAGCAGTGAACAAAGCAACGGCGAACGGGGCAACACTCTCCGTAGCGTCAGCTGTACACTCAGCAGCAACAGCAGCAGCACCGACGGCAGCACCTACAACTTCGTCCTTGGTTGCTTACAGCCATCCCTCCCATAGGACGCTTACTCCAATTTCTGGGACTCAGTCTAGACATGCAACAGCAGCACAGCAGCCGCAGCAGCAACAGCGAGAGCAGCACTCTGCAGATGGAGCGCTGTGGCGGCAAAACCGGGAGTTCTTTTCGAGTGGTCCAATAACATTGACTTCGGCGCAGGAAACGACAGCAGCAGCAGCAGCTGCAGCAGCAGCAGCTGCGGTGGCCGCCACAGCAACGGGCGCAGCAACAACTGCTGCATCTGCCGCTGCAGCAGCGACGGGAGCAGCAAGCGCGGCAACTGCTGCTGCGGCCAGAGCCGCAGCGGCGGTAGCAGCAGCAGCAACACCCGCTAACGAGGTGACACTGGCACGGCAGCTTAGTGAAGGGGAAATACGACAAGCCACAATATATGATCTGCTTCCTCAAGCATTGTCAGGCGTATCTTTAGCTGGAACAGCAGCACCAGCGACGTGGGGTCTCCAAAAGCTCTCTCAAGGGCCCGCATTTATGCAGCAACTGAGTGATGGAGAGGTTCTGGGAAACACCTCTGGCGCGCCGCAAACCGTGCTGCTCTTTTCACCACCTCAGCAACCGCAGCATCAGCTGGACAACTTCTCAGTTTCGGGAGCAGTTGAAGTTGCGCCGGTTACCACTGCGAGGCTTTCAATTGCTGCTTCCGCCCCTCTGACTGCCGCTGCAGGCAGCAACGGAAACAGCAGCTCTGGCCGCTCCTGGGTGAACAAACAAGGAGCCCCAGCACTTCCGCCGCCTCGTCCTGCGCGACAGCAACGACAACAGCAGCAGGAGCAAGCTGGCAAGCCCCGCTTCGTAGATGATGGCCGCGTGGCCACGGAGAAGCCTTCAACACCTTCGGAAGCCGCCAGCAGTGACGCGTCGAGTATCTTGCGGGGAGGGCAGCAGCTTTTACTGCAGGAGCATCGGCAGCAGTCCATCGAGCGGCATCGGGCGCTGCAGCAGGAGATGCAGCATCTGCAGCAACAGCAGCAGCAGCCTCACCTACTGTTCCACGAAGAACAGCGACGGCAGCAGAATGGAGGACAACAGGAACTGCGACAGCAGCAGCAACAAGTGATGGGACAGCCGCAGGAACAACCTATGGGGGGAGCACAGCAATCCCATTATCAGCAGATTCAGCAGTATGGAAAGGATGAGGGGCTTTACGAGCAACAGCAGCAGCAGCATGACGCTGGCGTTCTAGGGATGCTCCAGCAGCACACCCCACAGGTGCAGCAGCCGCAGCAGCATGGCACAAAGCGCGAAGATGAGCTATTGCAGCGGCAGCTGCAGAATCAAGTGGAGGGATGCCTTCCGGAGAAAATAGCAGAATTGAGCAGCAACAGCAGCAGCGGCAGCTGGGCATCAGCAGCAGCCGTGAAAGTCGATAAGTCAAAGCAGTTGCTTGATGTTGTACCTTCAAGCACGACTGAGGAGCTCGCTAACAGGCCCCTCTCAGTTACAGGCCGGCAGTTCTGCTGTTACTGCACCTGCCCGAAATGCTTAGACTGCGAATGCTACTGTCGCTGCTTGGGGCCGTGGACCGCTGTTACTCAAGCAGGGGGCCCTCCGGTACAGGACTCCCAGATTAGAAGCTCTCAAATCGGGGCCCCTAACATGAGCACCACCGTGACAGAGGAGCTGCCCTTGAGGTCCACTCAGGTGACGGTTGCAAGCGAAAAACGGTGTCTGATGAATAAGGCCCATTTTTGCTGGGCAAAAGAAAAAGGTTTGCTTTCAAACGAACAAAACGACACACGCACACACTTCCATATATGAACTGGCTCGCGGGTTGCGGCAATCAACCCGGGCAGTTATGCGGATCTGGCGTTGTTTTGGTCTTCATGCTCATTATTTGATGTTTACGCGTGCGTTCAAGTGCATGTATGCATATTGGCACATGATCATGCACTTCCTTCAATTTCATTATGCACAGGTGTGAAATGCTGCTATATATTTTGTCCCAGGCCTATGCGCATGTATCTGAATATGTGTGCATGCATACACTTCTGTAGAATATGCGTGCCTGTAGGCAAAAGCTTGCCTGTAAGCGCCTGTAGACGTTTGCTGGCAGATCTGTAGACAAAGTCCATTAGTGATAGAATGTAATTCAGCCAAACCTCGCACACAGCAACACTTGAATGCAACGCAGCAGTTAAAGCAGTCTGCCTGTAGTCGTGTGCACCGCACGCATGCGCCTTCAGGCGAGCAGCTTCTGAATGAGTCGCTGGGCGCTCTTACCGTCTTCCCAGGGAGCAGCGATCCCGCGAACGAGGCCCTGAGACTCTCACCAGGAGCCTCTGCAGGTCCGCAAGAGGCTTTTAGGGAGTCACAGAGCCCTGTGACGTACTCTGCGGGACCTTTACGCAAATTGAACGATGCTGAGAAGCTGTGAGCTGGGACGGAGGAGTTGTGATTCGCAATGTTCGCTTTTGTTTTGGTTTCGCTAGTTTTCGCACCCGCGCATACTTCAACTTGGGTTTATGAGCATTTGTGCATGCATATGCGTATATGTAAATAGCTAGATGGATAGATAGATGAATACACATCTACTTGCCTGCATAAGCGCATGGATGCCTTTGTGCTTGCACGCACGTTAATATGCATACAAATTCATACATGTACATAAATATAGCATTCTGTGTGAAATTCTATTAATGAATGCATGTATCTAGAGGTTCTTACCGAACATGTGCTTACTGCGAATGTATGTGAATATGCATGTATTTTACTAGGCATGCATACACACATATGCGTCTATGTAGTATGTAGAAGCATACAGATATATATTTGTATGCACACTAACTACTATTCTTCAAAAGCATATGCACGCACTCACATGTGCTCATTTACTTGTTCAACTTTGTGCACCCATGTGCGCACACAATTATTCATCACATGCAGATATCCGTGCATTGATATATCCGCTTTGCGACGATATTCAAATCCGTAGAGAGTACCCTGAAAAATTAATTAGCACATAAGTAAATTACGTAATAGTATGGGAGGCAGAAACTGAGGAGGAAATGTAACAGCGCGCATGCCTATGGTTGCAAATGCATTTACAGCAGCTTGATACTAAAGTACCTAGGATAAAAAGCTGTTGTTGTGACTGCTGCTTTTGATGGTTTCCTCTGTACAGTCATGAGGACTTGGTGGAGGTTTTAAGGGACCTGAAGGAAACTGGGGTTTTCTCCGAGAACCAGTTTTTATTTCTTTCGAAACAAGCCGAAGCGAAGGATGAGTCAGTAAAATGCCCTAAGCATTGCTGCTGCTGCTGTTTTTGTGACTGCTGCTGTGGCTGCAGTGGCTTCTGCTGTGCTTTTTGGTCCCTGAGCAGCTTGTGGAAGTACGTTGACTCTCTTGCTGTTGCCTGCACTGTCCCCGCTGCTGCTGCTGTTGTTTTTGCTGATGCTGCCGCTGCATCTCGGCGCAACACTGGTGCAAGCAATGGTTCTGCCGTACCCGTACACGCATCACAAACGCTGCTGCAGTTTTTGCTGCTGCTGCTGCTTTAGGAGAGTAGTGCAGATATTCTTGAAGTACTTTAAAGCTGGCAACGGCGACGAGTTCATCAAGTCCCTCAGCGACCTGGCGCCTGAACTGTCAAACCCATACCCTGAACCCTTGAGCACAGGCTTCAACCCATGAACTTACGTTCCCAAACCCGCAGGCCTAAAGTCTGAACTCTTGGAGCCTAGTTGGCAGTCCAGTATCTTTTAAAGGCGCTTAGGAGACGCCTTGGCTTCAAGAGTCCTGATTAGCATGCCCATCCTGGCGCTTCCTGCAGCGATTCAGGAAAGGAGACCCCCATAAGGCCACTCACTGAAGTCTTTCATTGATTTCCCTCTCTCGGAAACTCTCTTCTGTTTTATTTTGAATTATGAAACTTGAAGCCTGCATGCAGCTAGAATTCTTGGTGCCTTGGCCCACCACAGCAACAGCAGGAGGCGTTAGAAGGGCTCCTGCCACTTATTTCTGGGAGTTCTGAGCCACCTGCCCCTGGACTACTCTGTTAACGAGACCTGACGGCCTGTGGAACTCATCGAAGACCACCTGAGGTCCAGAGGAGCTCATACAGGGCCTTCACCACCTCAGTACAGTTGCGTTGCAAAAGGTCTAGCGCATGAACGGTTACTAGTAACGAGCTGCCTGTGCTGCACAGGGCAGGGTCTCAGTGGCCTCACTGAAAATTTACTGGGTTTGAAACATAAGCGTAGAAAAAATAAATTTTCAAGACCTGTCCGTGGCTAGCTGTCTCTAGCTAACGCTCGTTACGCGTCGCCCCTTTATCTGCAGCTTCCACAAATAGCCACAGCGTTTGTCTGTACCCAGAACCCGCTTGTATGCCCCAAATTCAGTAGTAGCAAAAGAAGTTGCACACACATGTACGTGCGCGTATAAGTAAACATTGTTGCTCGTGCGCAATGCAAATAAAAAAATAGCTGATTCAAACGCACGCTGTATCCAAACATGCAGAATACGCACAAGATGGAAGCTTTGTATGTCACATAGTAGAGCAAGTGCTCCAGGTAAATCTTATCAGATGTGTTAGGCAACCTGTGGTGCCATCCCTTACTTTACGACAAAGGCGCGTGTAATCGTTATATACTGTGGGCACACGCATTCCTATGCGCAGATTCGCCTGTTTGTGCTTGTGCCTGCCTGTGATTCTGTGGACTTCTTTATATCTGTTTGCTCTTATCATTTGCATTGCGTGGCTCGCTAATTTGTTGCTGCGCTCTGAACCATGGCTTTGAAGAGGAATAAACGCGCATGCTACACTGACTCGCAGCACTGAAGCCACAGCGGAAGAGCCCTTAGAGAGAGCAAAAGACCCTTAGATACCCTTGTACTCCCCTAGTTGTCTTTAGTGGCTCGTAGTGCAAGTCAGCTCTCTAATTCTCTTAAACTCACTCCCACCGAGCTCGGCATCACCAGAGGCAAAGCAACGTTTTCAGGAAGCTCTAAGCTATCTTTGGAGATATCATAAGCACAGCCAAGTAGCTTTCAAGCAGAAAAGTGTCTCGTTAATCTTGAGGAAACCCGGATATCCCGCCAATATGGACCCGGGACTGTTGACGTGTTGCAGCGGACCATACAACGTGCTGCGCGCTCGTGCTATGTGTTGCTGTTATTGCTGCTCTACTATTCACAGAGCCTGTGATGCAGGTTTAGGGCTATTGAAGTTTAGCGCTTCCCACTTAGTGCTCAGTTGGGGTTTTGAGTCCTACAATCTAGTGTGATACAACCCCTCCACGGACTGCGCTGCGAGCAGCTGCGTTTAACAAAATCGACATTTTGAAATCAGGACACATAATTGACCTCTACTCCTGCAGGTGCCGATGCTGGTATTTCTGTTGCTGCTTGGCCTGCATGTCTTCTTGTCACCTCTTTGCAGCAGGAGCCCTGTGCAACCGTTCTTAGCGCAAGACTGGGAATTCTCAGTTAAAATATTGCATAGGCTCGTTACTGTACACACATCTGGGTAAAAGTTGCTGCCGTTGCAGCCACTGCAGGTGCTGCTGCCTCTGACATATGCAACAGCGTACCTGCATGAGGGGCCCCTCGTTTGGAGGGTTGGTTGTTGCCCGTATGCGTCTTGCGCCCACCTCTTCATATTTCTTTTTAAAAACATGTTTGATATTTAGCAACCTTAACATCGGCTTGTTTCATCGCTGTGAGGTCAATTAGCAGCATCAGTACACGCAGTAGGGGCAGAGGAGGCCTGTTACCTCTACCACGTTCTTATCAGGCCCAGTCTCGCCTGTTCTTTTCTCCCTCTTTTCCTTTTCTAGTTCAGTTTTTGCTCTTCCTTTATTTTTTAGCTCGAGAAGCTCTCGTTTTCCCCCACAGGCCTCTGTGCTACTGCTGTGGATCAGTGGGTCGTGAGCAGCCCTTGCCTTGCCAAGACTGGGAATTCTCAGTTAAAATATTGCATAGGCTCGTTACTGTACACACATCTGGGTAAAAGTTGCTGCCGTTGCAGCCACTGCAGGTGCTGCTGCCTCTGACATATGCAACAGCGTACCTGCATGAGGGGCCCCTCGTTTGGAGGGTTGGTTGTTGCCCGTATGCGTCTTGCGCCCACCTCTTCATATTTCTTTTTAAAAACATGTTTGATATTTAGCAACCTTAACATCGGCTTGTTTCATCGCTGTGAGGTCAATTAGCAGCATCAGTACACGCAGTAGGGGCAGAGGAGGCCTGTTACCTCTACCACGTTCTTATCAGGCCCAGTCTCGCCTGTTCTTTTCTCCCTCTTTTCCTTTTCTAGTTCAGTTTTTGCTCTTCCTTTATTTTTTAGCTCGAGAAGCTCTCGTTTTCCCCCACAGGCCTCTGTGCTACTGCTGTGGATCAGTGGGTCGTGAGCAGCCCTTGCCTTGCAGGGGGGCCACGTGCCGCTTTCCGCACTGCTGCACGCAGCGCAGCAGCAAATAAGCAGCTGTAGAAAACAAGGCAATGAGCGAGGAGTGGACTACTAGTGGGGCCTCCTCGGCTCCCCAGGGGCCCCTCACATGCCCCTCATCGCTCCCCGTAGCACATTCTAAGGATCCCCGCCAAGCGTCTCAGGGGCCCGGCTCCGAGGCTTTCTGGCGCTTTGGTCAGGAGGGACTTGCTATTGGTTCCCCCCAGGGGACCCCACGAGACCCAAGAGTTGATGCAGGGCTCACAGGGGCCCCCCACGAGACCCTATGGCGGCCCCGGCCTGAGGCTGCGCCCTCTTGGCACCCCCAGAAGGAGCATTTTGAAGTCGGGGCTTCCAAGGCCCCAAGCACGGTCAGCAGCTTTGTTTGGAGCGGAGAAGGTGGGCCCTGTGAGTCAACTGCGCCCTCCGAGGGCGTTTGGCCGGGGCCCGGCTCTCCCGTGCTAACAGGGTCTCCCTTTTCTGTGTCTGACAGCATACCGGCTGCGACTGCCGAAGGCGTCTGGGCGCCTGCTGGTGTTGAAGTGCATCACTTATCGCCTGCATCATCTTTCGAGCCGCCAGAGAAGGAGCTCGAGGCAGAGAAAGCGCTGATGTTGCCGTCCCCTGCTGCTGCTGCTGCTGCCCCTACGACTTGCAGCAGCAGCAGCGGTGTCTCTCCTCTCGTCCAGTTCCTAAGAGCTTCAAAGACCCTCAAGATGTCTCTGACGCAAACCATGGAGATGCAGCAGCAAACACTGCAGCTGCTGCTGTTGCACCCGCAGTTGGCGCCTCCAGATTTAGATGCCCCTTGCTGCTGGTGCTCTACAGCAGCAGCAGACGCGCAACAGCAACCGCAGTACAGCAGCTGCGTCGTACTTCTGCAGATCGAGATGCTCCAGCAGCTGCTGCAGCAGTGCAGCTCGAGGCTGCAACAGCAGCAGGAAGACATTCTGGAGGCGGAGGGTCAGTTGCAGCAGCAGCAGCAGCAACAGCAGCAGGACCCGGTGACATGCTTGCTCCCACATTGGCAGCAACAGCAGCAGCAGCAGCAGCTAGCTGCTGCAGCAGCAGAGCTCCGCATCCGCCGCAGCGTCCTCAAGCATCAGTGCTCAGACTTCCAGCAGGCGCTGCTGCTCCAGCAGCAACTGCAGCAAGAAGCAAACGCCAGATGGTTATTGGAGGCCGCGGACCATATTAGAAGCTGTGAGTTTTCCTGCTGTTGCTGCCTCCGCCCCCTGATTGTCCAGCTACCGCTACTGCTGCTGCTGGTGCGGCTGGTGACCTCAGTGACTTCTGCTCCCATTGACGCTGCTTCTTTTGGTCTTAGTTGTGTTCTTGCTGCTGTTGACTTCGGGGCTGCCCTGAGTTCTGCTGCTGTTGGGAATTGGTGTTCAGATAAATGAGCAGAAGACGAGTAGACCCTGCTTGGTAGTCGTGCCTCTGTACCCTACCACACGCTTGTACCCGTGCAGATTTGCCGATTTGCTCAGATGTACATACTTATATGTACTTGTGCGTGCATATGTCTTTATAAACGTATATGAATGCAAGCCTGCAGCTTGTGAGTACAAGTCGCATTCGCCGTTCTTGCCATTGCAGCTTTTGCTGATTCCCCCACTGCGGATTTGGCGAATATTTTGCGGCCCGGTTCAAGCCTGAACCCGCAGATCACACAGGTAAGCAGCAACAGTAGCAGCAGCGGCACAAACTGGGAACTTTTGCCACGGCAAAAAGTGCAGCCCTACAGCAGCATGTTTCTTTCCCGCCGGTTGCAGTGGCGAACTTATCTTACCATCATGCTCCACAGCAACGGCAACAAAAGCAGCACCGTGAAAAAGCAACAACAACTGCAACTACAGCAACAGTGCCAACTATAGCTGGTGTGCGTGTTCTGCTGCTGTGCGGCTGCTGTGCCGTGCGTGCACAGGGTCTTGTGGGGAATCAGCTATCAGAGAAACGCAGCAAACTGCTGCAGCTCGAGGAGAGTAAGCGGCAGCAGCAGCGACGGCACCAGCGACAGTTGCAGAAGCGATTAAAGTTCTTGTCGTCGGCGCCCCCTGCCGGAGAAGCAAGACCAGCATGGAGCTATTGCTCCATGCTGGTCTAGCTGCTTTTGCCGCGGCTTCAGCTCCTAATCGGTTTGCTGCTGCTGCTAGATCCCGCGCGCCCCCGCTGATGCTGCGTGTGTGCAGAGCTCAAGGAACTGCAGCAGCTCGCAACAATGTTGCAGCAGCAGCAGCAGAAGCGACAGCAGCAGCAGCAGCAGCTAGATGGCGTGACGACACAAACGAAGCAGCTTACAGCTGCTGCTTGCACTGATCTGCTGCTAGCCCACAAATACCGCAAACAGTCACTGAAGGTATAGTGCCGCTGCGGGTGCTGCTGCTACTATCTGCTGCTGCTGTTCGCCATAGTCGTTTGCTACTGCTTGCAGTTGCTGTTTCTTACTGCTGTGCTGCGATTACTGAAAGTGGCATTTGCTCCCGTCACTCTGTGGCTGGAAGCTGTGGTATGATGATGCAGCGGCCGCAGCACAAGCAACACCAGCAGCAACAACAGTGACAGATGCTGTGCAGGGGAATGCCGTCGGTGCAATGCGTTGGGGGATCTTCACTTCGAGTTGCTTGTATGCGTTTGCTGTTGCGCTGCTGCCGTTTCTGTTGCAGCAATCTCTATGGCTTGCAGCAGCGGTGGTGCTGCTGTTTCTCATTTTCGTCCTGCCGCACACTTCCCTTGGCTCTCTGCTATCGCTGACCAACTGAATACAGCAGCGGCCGCAGCAGCTTGGTGACTGCACTTTGTTGTACCAAGAATCTTGGAGATCCTGCTGCGGCTGCTGCCACCTACCGCGAGAGTGTGACAAAACGGCAGCAGCAGAAACAGCAACAGCGCCAGCAGCGACAAAGCTACAACGGCAAACGCTGAGGCTGCTGTTGCGGCCAAAGCGGGTGATACCAGTCCGCTGCTGCAGACTTCCGAGCCACAGCAGCACGAGCAGCTGCACCAGCTGCACCAGCTGCACCAGCAGGAGCAAGGTACTTCTTCCGTCGGCGCACCAGAAATTCCTGACAGCCGCAGCAATAGCAGGCTGCAGCATTAGAGGCCACTGGCAGCAACAGCTGGAGCAATGGCAGCAGGTTTTACTTCAAGGGGGCCCTTTACGCAACGGTGGCTTCGGCTGCTGCAGGGGCTATTGCCACTAGGCAGCAGCTGAATCAGCCGAGTGTAGAGGTTCACAGTTTTCACAAACACTGTACAGATATGCATTACTAGAAACACGCCACGTACAATTGAGCGTATGGACAGCTGCATGTATGCCTTTCTGACGTGAACATCATAGACTGCGTGCGTGTGTGTACACTCATCTCTCGAACTTACCTGCTTAGGGTAGACAGACAGACAAACAGACAGACAGACAGACAGACACACACACACACACACACACACACACACACACACACACACACACACACACACGCACGCACGGATATACATGGTTCGTATATGCGTTATTCACGTATATTATATATAAAATATGTATCATATATATAGAACGAGCCCATACGTGCTTTGGTGCATGCGCCCATATATGTATATTGCTGTTTCTAGATGTCTGCTTGTGCAGACGTGTAGTAGACTGCACTCATGGCTCTGCAGGGCAACACTGCCGGACACATTCAGTTACAGCTAGCTCTAGCTAGCTGTTACAGCTAGCTCTAGCTATCCACAGCTAGCCTTGGGCAGCCCGGGCCAGCCAACGACTGTGAGGGGCATCTAGGAGAGCGCCTTGTTGCTGCTTGCAGCAGCGAGCTTCCTCTAGTCAGCGAGATCCAGCGAGTTGCGTCCAGTTAGCTGGATTTCGCTACCTGGCAAGGTGTGATCAGCTGGCGGAAGGTAACAGTGGGCAGTGGGGGTCGCTTGAAACAGCCATAAAAAACTGAAAGTGTTTAAGCTAACTAAAGCGTTTTTGGTTTTTTTCCACTTGTTTAAGTGAACAGTTGGTCATTCAAATATCCCTGCGTGCACAGTGGCTCACATACTTTTACACAGTTGTGCCCGCGTATTTGTTATTATGCAGAATGTATTCCTACAGCATCAGCAGATATACATTTGGAAGCACTGTTAGCTCATTTAGATGCTGGGGAGAAGCGCTTATATGCATCTCCACAGAGGTGTATGCCATTTCGCATCTACAAGCATGAGCCCTCCAGTGTGGTGCAGAAAACGTAGGGAAAGGCTCTGCTAAGCCGTAGGAACCGTGTTACCGAGTGCACTCCATGAGGAATTCTAGACTGACCTGGTTCAAGCTAAACAATTAGTAGGCCCAATCAGAGGCACCGCAGAAGATAAGTGCAGCAGGAACAGTGATGGGAGGCAATACTGGAAGGTGCACCAAAGCTGCATTGCTTCCCGCAGCATCGGTGCCAGCCGTGCAAATGCTAAGCAGGCACCTACGGTGGGACCGTTATGCGCTGCGGCTCTTCCCGATCGAGACGCAACTGCCTGGAGCGAACGCTTCCATCTTCCTACAGCTGTTGGTGCTTGAGCCGCGTGCAGTGCAGTGCTGACCCTACGTGTCTTGGCCCTGCTTTGAACCAGGGGTTAAAGTACAGGCCTTCCCGTGGCTATGAATTCAACGATGGCTTTACTTGCCAGTATGTTACCTGTTGAGACATGCCGTGCTCGTTTTAGCCGCCAGCTCTCTAGCTAGTCAACGCCATCGACAGGCCACCACAGGCCTTTACCCTAGATCCTAGAACGGGTAATGTTTAAGCGCCTAAGCCGTGACTGAACCACGAAAAGCTCTCCCATCGGAGCACCGCAAATACACGTACAAGTATATGCATGCGTGGCTACAGACCTAGCGGAGAGAAGGAACTGCGTGTGCAACTGGAATTGTTTGCGCTTGCTACACGTGAGTACTTAGCCCTCTGCTCTGTAATAGCCAGCTACACTATTAGAATTGTAAAACCCATTACGCAAGAAACCCAAAGCCGAGCAACTGCAGTTTTGCCTAGACAAGAATTCGACAAGAGAATCTAACCTAAACAAAAGAGCGAAAAGTTTGAAACTATTTAGACTTTTTTGCGTTTCCCCGATAATTGCTGTATTCAGAACGCCAGAGGCTGTACTCAAGGAGCATCCCTCAAGGCACTGCCGCTTGCTGCAGCGTTATGTCTTGTGTGTTTTGGTTCCAAAAGCTGGAAGAAAACTGCTACATTGAATTCAAATAAAGTCATGCATTAAACTGACTATATTTATGTATCCCTGATTTTTCATCACATGCTTTAGCGACCTCCTCGTGCTCGTTTGGTTGCCGCTGCATGCGCTGCTGCTGTTTGCATTTCTGTAGCTGGCCTTGTATATCTTTGAAAGATTGAGCCGTTTTGTTATATAAATTTTGTGTTTCTTTCCGATTCATCCTGTGTCGGCCGCAACGTGCCCGGACTCCTCCGTCTGTTTCGCTCCCTCGCTCCCACTATTCACCATGGCTCAGGTGGTACTCGACAGCGACGGGCTTCCTACCCTCTCCTTTCCCACCGCCGACCCCTGCACCGCAGCAGCCGCGGCTAGTGCCGCAGCAGCAGAGGTGAAGACGGGCACGACTATCGTGGCTTGCTGTTACTCTGATGGCGTGGTGCTGGGCGCGGACACACGCACATCAGCTGGCTCTTACGTAGTGAACAGAGCTGCGCGGAAGATAACGAAACTGGCGGATAGGATCTGCGTGTGCCGCAGTGGAAGTGCTGCTGATACCCAGACGCTGGCGCAGATAGTGCGGCTGCACCTGGAGCTGTACACGCAGCAGCTGCCTCCCCAGTTCAACAGGGAGGCCCAGGTGCGCGTTGCTGCCCACCTGCTGCAGAGGCTCGCCTACGAGTACAAGGACATGCTGACGGCCGGCCTTATAGTGGGTGGCTGGGACAGCCAGCGGGGTCCCCAGGTATACTCAGTGCCCTTGGGCGGCTGCTGCGTCCCTGTGCCATACACGGCGGGGGGCTCGGGCTCTATGTTCATTACGGCCTACCTCGATGAGCACTACCGGCCCGATATGACGAAGGAGGAGACGGTCAATTTAGTGAAGAGGGCAGTCTCACACGCAATTCACAGAGATGGCAGCTCAGGGGGAATGATAAGGCTCGTGACCATCAGCAAGGATGAGATGGAGGAGATGTGTGTAGAAGGAAACAGACTACCTGTGGGGCCCTAAGCAAATTAAGTCGATCTGCATTATTTGTTCCCTTTATTAGCTGCATTTCGTTGATTGGGGTGTTGTGACGGTTAAAGGGTGACTGGGGAGGTGACGCGCATGCAGCTGCAGCAGCTGCTGAAGCAGCAGCGATTGTTGGCGCTTGCAAGGAACCAGCAACAAAGAAGCGGCGGGGCTGCAGCAGTTCTGACGAGGGGTAGTGGCAGACGCAGCGCAACAACTTGCAGCTTCAACAGCACATACAACAGCAGCACCTGGTCTTGACAAAACTGCAGCAGCAGTGAGTAGCTTGAACTGCAGCAGAAATGGGGGTGCAGCGAGCAGCAAGGCTGAGCAACAGTTGTAACTAGAGATAGCAGCGAAGTCGACAGCACAGCAGCAACCGCACTAGTAACAGCAGTCCCAGCTGCACGTTGCTTCGGCTGCTCTTCTGTGCGACGAGCCCGCAGCTAACGCTGCTTCGGTTTGCATAGACCCTTTTGTACTAAAGTGTAACTCGTTGAGAACGCGCTCTGTGGACACAGAAGTACTGAAGTGTAGCAGAGCGGCGTCAGTGCGACAGTCAGTGTACATAGGCAGGTAAACATTCAGCTTAAGCAACAGATGCGAAGGATAGCTGAGTAGCAGCTTTCAGTGAGATATGCTGTTACGTGTTCTTGGTTGACGGTGTTGCCCGCGCTGCTGCTGCTTCGAGCACCGATATTAGCGCTCCCATTGCACCAGCATATGCTGCTTATCCAGTAGATGCTGCTGCTGCTGTTGCGGCTGACGCGACCAACAACAGCAACACCCACGGCCCAAGCTGGGCGTCGATACTGTGTTGGCGCCCTGCAGCATCGGGGCAAGAGAGCACAGATATCTTAATAAGCCACACTATACCTAGTAAAGCTGTCCACAAATCTAAGACTGATATGGCTGCTGCCGGAACAGATCAGCTGCCCCAGTGGACCACAAGCACCAACACGAGCATCCTACGCCATGGCAGCAGCTTGAAACGAAGGACTATAAGCTGCCCATATTAGCATAAGACATCAAACTTAAGGGATACACTCCAATGCCATTGCCTTCAAAATTTCAAGAGCGGCAAGAGCTTCCGGAACAGTTTTCGCAGCAGCGGTGGCAGTATGCCGTGCATGCAAAGCGGTGGTTGGCTGGTTGACCATCGTCACTTTCGCACTAAATTACGTTTTCCACTTGTCTATTTTTAACTCTGGGTTTTACTTCCGCGCCTGTGAGGTAAAACACCAAAGTCCTGGTCCGCTTCCACACCAACAGCAACAACGGCACGAAGAGCAGCAGTAGGGCAGGCGGGCTTGGATGCAGGATCCTATGGAAGTAGATACCAGGGCCTATCGCTCAATATTTCTGCAACAGCTGCAAGTGCAGCTGCGGGACTTTCTGAAAAGACCCTAGCGGACCCCGCTGCTTTCTGCAGTTGCCGCTGCGGCTGCAGTAGCCGCAGCAGCGGGACTTAGCAAGATGCATTCCCACAATATTTTGCCGATGATGATGCCGCCACCCCCACATATGGGAGTGCAGCAGCAGCAACAGCAGCAAGGGGCAGGGGGTAGCGCCGGAAGTTCATCAGGAGCCCCTGATCTGCTGTCTACTTTAAAGCCTTGCGCCCTGCCTGAGGACATGCCGCTTCCAGTGAGCAGCAGAAAAGCGGCGGCAGCAGCAGCAGCGGCAGCAGATAATGATGAGGACGATACTGGCGGGTTTGACTGGAGGGGCCTCGCCCAGCAGACGCAGCAGCACCAGGAACCGAAGCAGCAGCAGCACAGCAACGCCTCAGAGGCTGTCGCTGCAGCGTCTCAGCGCATAGCGCTCATCACGGGGAATGCTGCTGCTACTGCTGCAGCTGCAGCCGGGGCAGCCGTAGCGGCAGCAGCAACGGCAGCAACTGAAGCAGCACGTCAGAAAAATGGAGCGGAGCGCGCAGGACCCCAAGACGGGACAGACGCACTTGGGCGTCGGGTGAGGCAGGAATGTTTCAAGGTTGTGCAGCTGTAATGGGAGCAAGAGCATGAGTGGTTCACTTAGTAGGGTTACTTGCCACTGCCGCGACAGTCCATAGTGATGCAGTGCAAGAGAATTTGGTCCGGGCAATGATGGCTTTAGGCGCAAGTGCAGTTTTACGATGCCCTCTTGCCTTTGAGAGGAGTAGTAGCAACGGTACAAACTGCAGTAGCCGCCCGTAGCAGCCGTAGCTTCTGCAGTTGCTGCCGCTGGTGCTCGGCGTTGAGCGCATTTCGTGTGATTCGAAGTGACAGCTGTGGCTTGAGCGTTTGACGCCTTTTCCCGCACTACTGTTGCTGGTCGCTCTGCTTTTTGGCAGTCTTAGCAGGTTTGTCATTTGGGCGGTTTCATTTGGTTCTTCTGCTCGTGCTGCCAGGTGTGGGACAAGGAGTACTACTCTGAGAAGGCTCGGGAGAAGGCACTGACAGGTGTAGATGCCATTTTGGAGCTTCTCCCGAAGCCGAAAGAGAAGCCTAAGGCTCCCCCCTTGCCGCCTTGCGGCTATCGTCAGCAGCTGCAGCAGAGGACCTTCAAACTCGATTTTGAGAGGGAGGTGGGCCGCACCAAGATGGTCACGCTACAGACGCCTAGGATGCAGCAGGGAGGGTACGGTGCTCCATTTGCACGTATTCGTGTTCCACTGAATCCACTTATTCTTGCCTGTCGGGAATATCGAAAGCAGCAGCTTCACCTGCTGTAGCAACAGTAGCAGCAACAGCAGTAACAACAGCAACAATAAGAATAGCTTAAACAACAGTATGGGTGCCAGCAGTCGTGTTCTTGCGTGCAGGTTTTGGTGTGACATTTGTGAATGTCTCTGTAAGGACTCTCAAGCTTACCTCGACCACATCAACGGCCGGAACCACAACCGCCTTTTAGGTTAGCTACGTCCTATGTACACTTAGTTACATTTATCAGCGTTAGTGTACATTTTCATACCTATCATTATCCCTTATTACGCTTTGTGTGAACCGGATCTTGTATGGGCGCACGTGTACAGCTGCTTGTGGACGCGTGTTCATCTGTGTAGGTATATCCTATTTGAGGGCAATAGGATTACTGCATTCCTGCTTTGTTCTTTGGTGCAGGGATGAGTATGCGTGTGGAGAGGGTCCCCTTGGCAAAGGTAAAGGCGAAGCTGCAGGCGTTGCGGCAGAGTCAGGGCACTGCAGCAGAGCCAGCAGAGAAGACAAAGGCAGAGAGCGGCCCCGTCAAAATTGGGGGCGCCCCTTACGGGGCAGAAGGAGGGGCACCTGAGGCAGAGGACGAGTTCGACAGGGTCAAGAGGCGCATAGAGGAACTGCAGAGGGAGCAAGAACTGAAAAAACAGAGAAAGAAGGAGAGAAAGAAGGCAGCAGCTGCAGCGGCTGCAGCTGGAGGCGGAAGTTCAAGTACTGTGGGGACAGTAAAGGCCGCAGTCAAATCAGCAGCAGCGGACGAAACAGTATCCAACCCGGATGCTGCAGCTCTAGCAGCCATGGGGTTACCTACTTCTTTCGCTGGATGCTGATCACATGCGCAGCAGCAGCAGCAGGGGCAGCGACGGCTGCGTGCGGCAGCAGCAGGCCCTTTGGCGGCTTCGCTTGCCTGCTGTCACGCGGATTACGGCGAGTTACATGCACTCGCACCTATGTACTTTAACTATACGCGTGCATCTATATTCAAGAGTGGGCACGTTTACAAGCGTAGGCGTACGCCTCCCTGCTGCCATATCTGACTGAGCCACACGTCCGTGAGCGCACGCGTGTGCATGCGTATATGCTCATGTATATATACCATGTATATGTATCGCTGCACGGAAATGAGCGTATTCATGCATGCACGTGTACATAGACTAGGTCTGCTTCCGCAGGCTTTTCATTCTATCCGTATTTTGACGGGCATGGCTTTGGTTTGTTTTGGCGGCTACAAACATCCAAGAGACGAAATACATCACAGGGTGAGTAGGACCAGAAGGAAAGCAAAGCAAAGCGGGACGAAGCTGGACCTCAAATTATAACCTGAAACGCTGGACGCTCATGGGTAATTCAGTGGCGGTTTGCCCAGGCTTCGCAATCTGTCTAGCTTTAGGTAGCTGAACTACTGCGCGGAGGAGGTAACTTTCGAGCTGACAGCCTGCAGCTGTAGAGCTGGCGGCGTGCAGTGGTTCTGTTATTGTCGCTACTGGATTACTACCGGTGGACGCAGCATTTATTGAAACGCAGTAGTTGAAAGAGCAAAAAGGTTAAAGAGCACTGCAGGATATATGCCAGTCGTATCACTCTGGGTAGTTGGTATCGCAGTGGTTCGCCGCTTGCAGCACTGTTATGTCCTGTTCCCTGTAGCGTCCAGCAGCAGTAGAACAGCTAAACATGAGGCTTAGTGATTCTGTGTGGGCTTTGAGGGGACTTGCTCACCATACTCCAGTACAGGGAGTGCTACTTTCTGCAAAACAAAATCATATTCTGACTATATGGAGGAAACCTGTGCAGTTGGTAGCGTCAAGTGACTGAGGCGACAGAGCTTGGGGACTTGCTGCAGTTGCGGGCTAGCGCATGACTTTCGCTTGAAGAACTGCTTTTGGCTAGCCTAGAAGCGTCTACAGGACATAGTTGTGCATGCAAATTTGGGCACGGGCAGATGCCACTCACTGCGTAAAAGGTGTCTACTATAGTGCTTGTGGGTGAGTCGTCAGCAAAGGCGGGTGATATACGGGGCGTTGCGAAACTCCCCAACCACATAAATAAGCTGCTTCAAGGAGGCTTTCACCTTTTCCTCGGATATTCACCGCTGTTTTTGACTTTGGGAGCGGTTTGTCTCCGTCCCTTTCTCCAGGCACACTCGTCCTGATTCCTTTCACATCCAGATTGTGCCTCATTCGGGCCTGACTAGAACTCCATAGAGCCTACATGTGAAGCTAGCGGAACCCTCTTTGCTGCGTGAGAGTGCAAATCTTAACTTAATGCTTCAGCTAGGAGAGCCCTCGCCTGATGCTGCCCTGGTGCTGTCCTGTGCAGCTTTCGAGGGTTAGGTTCTCTATGCAAGCAACATGCAACTAAAATATAAAGGAGATGACACTTGAAGGCATAGACGCTTGTTATATCTTTCTAGTTTTCCCAGATGCGTTGAGTTGCTCGATTCGGCGCCGAGTCGAGGCACTGGCTGTGCTCCAGTGAGCGCCACAGTTGTCTGGGTCTAAATAGTGGAGCAAAATACACACATGGCGTAAAATCTTTTGAAATCAATACGCAAAACATTACAATTTTTGCTTTTTGGTAGATTAACGGCAAGATGCGCAGCAGGGAGCTGCCGGACTGGCCTTGCAAAGGCCCGCTAGGCGCAGTGTGAAGCCGGCGTATGTTCGCAGTGCCTTCGCTCCCAGTATCATGCACAGATTTTTTAATATATCCTGATTGGTTTGGATAATATTGAATTGACTCACGTGATTAACGGAAAGTTCTCTGGAGAAGCTTTGTGCATGCCACGAGTAGAGCAGGGTTCTGCAAATTGTTAACAACAGGGGACACAGGCCGACAAGCAGGAGTTGAATGTCACTTGGTTCCCTCTTGGCGTCGCTCGCAGCCATCAAGGTCAATGTTTCACTCATTTGCCTAGACATTTGTTTTCATCCCGGTTTTTTGCTCTTCTGCTGCCAGAGGCTATATCTCGCTCGATTGCTTAACTCTACCCCAAAGGCACCGATGATGTATGGCTCCATGATGCTGTTGTCTCTCACCATACCCCCAATAGCGGCACTGCTTCCCACGTTAGCAGCAGCAGCCTCAACAGGTAAAGCTCTTCGGCCCGTTCCAGAATCCCCTTCGCTGCCCTTTGAGCCTGCAATGCAGGAGCAGCCGCAACCGTTACTTTTCTCTCAAGAAGCAAACCGCCTTACACGGAAGCACCATCCTGCTGTTCTGGCGCTTCTATCATTGCCTTTCGCAGCCGTAGCTGTGAGCTTTATCGTGTTTACCTGCTATAAGGCCCTCACAGCCAGCCGCACGGGAGCCTCAAACGACCTGGGCGCGCGCCGCCTGGCCCAAGGGGAAGAAGGTTTATGTTCTGTAAGCAGACTTGATAGCGAGCAGCAGATAACAGCGAACACACAAACGAACGAGCACAACGAGGATGTTTGCTTGCTTTTAATGGTCTCCTGCTTTTGCTTAATCGCTTCCAATGTGGAGTTGCTGCAATGGTAAAGGCAGTAGTACTGCCGAGATACAGTTGCTGCTGGTTCTGCTCTAGGGCTACTGCTGCCATTGCTCCGATGGCTTTTTAGCATTGGCAGGAGCGCTGATTTCAGCGAATGTTCGGCAGCGGCAGTCCCATTGCTTCGCTGCGTCTGCTGCGCTGCTCCTGTATTGTTGCTGCTGTACCTATGCCGCTGTATTGATTTTGCTGCTGTGGCAGTTGGTTTGCTTTTGCTTGGGTTGTTCTGCTGTAGCGATGGCGTAGCTTTTTGGGCATGGCTATGTTCCATTGGCTTTGTCTTGGTGCTGCTGTAGTTGTGGTGCTGCGGGTGCGGTGCTCCTTTGTTGGCAGCGGCGCTGTTATGCCGTTGGCCGTGCTGCTGTGATGACGCTCCGTTTCTGTTGGCTGTGCTGCAACCATGGTGGCACTTTTTTGTAGTGATCAGGGTGCTGCTGTGTCGTTGCAGCGATGCTTTAGTACCACTAGTGGTGATGCCGGTGTGGTGCTGCTGGCGGTACTATTGTAGTGGGACTGCTAACGCGATTTTTCTTATGCTCCAGCGCCCGTGGCTGTGCTACATGTGGTTGTGCTGCCGCTGTGGAAATGTCGCTATGGCGCTGCTGCTACTGCTGCTGTGGTCGTAGCAGTGTTGCTGTAGTGGTGATGCAACTACCGTTTCTGCTGTGGTATTGCTGACAAAAATTTTTCGTAAATCTACTGTTGTGGTCGTACTTCCGTTCTACTTACGGATACGCTTTTGTGGCAGGTTCGCTGCTGCTGGGTGTTTCTGCTGGTGCGCTGCTGCTGCGGTATGCTACTGCTTTGGTGTAGCACTCGTTGTTACTGCGTTGCAAATGCTGTTGTTAACGTCTCTCTGTTGTTGTGGAGCTGCTACTACTTTTGCTGCTGCAAATATGCACCCGCCCACTGGTTTCTTTCTGCCCTCTGCTCTCCCCTCCATCTGCCTTCTTGTTGCTCGCTGTAAGACAATCCCCGAACCCTTATCTTCCACAGTAGGAAGATGCACTTCGAGAACTCACCGCCATGTGCATTTGTCCCTCGAAGGGCGTAAGCCGTCACCAACGCGCAACGGCAAATCACTTAGTTCTGCTGTGGGTTTTGAATCTACGGCATTGGCCTCAAGGAGAACGGCTTATAGTAGTTCAAGGGTTATGGCGAGCCCCGAGCAAAGCTGGAGTGGTGTGGCACACAGAACACCTAAGGGGCATGTTTCCAGAAGCCTCAGTCGGGCTTAGCTTTGTGAAGGCACCATTAAATCTTGGCAGGTCAGGACAGTAGCAGCGCAAGCAGCGGCAGCAGCACCATTCAAGCCTAGTGCTACTTTACATGGCTGCTTGCCGAGTCGAAAGATCCCCTGCTTGCTTACAGCTAGAGCTACAGCAGCCGCAATGACGCGCCACAAAATGTACTGCTCCCCATTTCGACAAAATACAGGACTGCAGCAAAAACCAGGAGCCCCTGCATTATAGTGGGATACCAGAGGAGGACCTGCAAGAGGAGCCACAGCGCAGGCTGCAGCAACTACAGCCAGACCTTTAATGACCCTAGTTATGGCCTTTTAAGTAGAGCATCTGGTGTATAGTACTTGCTGAACTTTGAAAAGCAACATTGTAAGCTGAGTGTCTGAAGAAAATCGCGGTGGGGAACCTGTTGAACATAGCAAAAGAAAGTACGTCTTCCATGACTCCGAAGTGGCTGTCAATAAGGCAGCACTAAACGAATTTCATCGATAAGACAGTCAACCTCCTTGCATTTGTGTTTCTGCATATCTTAAGGCATCAGAATGAATTTGATAGCTTGAGTGACAGACGGTCTGGGCTGGAGGAAAATTCGCAAGGTTTGGGTCGTGTCATTGGCACAGCTTCCTACCCTTTTTTATTGAGCATATGCGGGCACTAATATCCTGTGCCAGCGATATGTATTCAAAGGTACATGAAATCTGTGTGCCATCTTCATGCACATTATGAGTACGTATATGCATATATAGTGATGCAACACTTACAGTGTGTTGACCACAAATATCATACATTTACGGTTAAGGCCGACGCCATATTCAGCCGTTTGGTCACACAAGAGCGAAGCTGAGCTTAAGAACAATTCTACAGACTCTCCCAGGAGGAGAGCCTACAAGCGCAGAGTGTACCATTACTCTGCATTCAGAGCTGCGTAGGCTTTGTACAGGTAGCTTCAAGTAGGAATGCAAGTAAGTCGCTTGCGAGGTCCCTCACAACTTTGGTGCCAACCAATGGAGGGCAAGAAGGGAAATGCAGTTCTCAAGCGTGTTCTGGGCATATCCTTGATCATCTTCACTCTGATTTCAATGTGTCTTTTTCACTTGATTCCCGTACCAGAGCAGAAAAGCTAGATGACGGTTGCTTCAGCGCAAGCACAACTCAGAAACCTGTAACGCTTTCCAGTGCATCTCAGACCAACGACCACAAAAGGATACGTGCAAACACGGCATATCAATCAACATAGAATTCCACCAAACGCATCAAGATTTTCACTTCAGGACACTCAACAACATCTTTTACACTGCTCGGATACTGCACAGTTGAACTGCGTGGCGTTAAGCTGCAACCATGCGGGAACTGCGTGGCGTTAAGCTGCAACCATGCGGGAATGACGAGACAATGCATTAACATTTCAAAGCGGTCCGACTCCAGAACAAGATCAAAGACAGAATCTCATGTACGTCAGTTCTGCAAAGTGAATGTTAGGTCTTGAACAGGGCCGCAAGCTTTGGCTCCGCTGCTCGCCAGGCATAATTTGGACACCCAAGAAGTTCAGTCTGCATGTCCGGATTTTTGCATGTACAGGCCATGCTAAGGTGTCATCATACAGTTATAGGATCTAGATACTGCAAAAATTCATGCAGTGCTCATCTGAAATGCATCGTGTGCGTTAGTGGAGGGATTCGCATGGTCCCTCAGGGGTGAACCATGACATGCTGTGGACAAAGCCTGCGGGTGTTCAGCCTAACAAGTTGTGCATGGTTGTAAATGAAACGTTTTGGACTTATTTGTGAGCAATCCATGCTTCGATTCCGCCTGTTTTTACTGCATAACTACAGGCAAGCACATGGAAATGCGATAACTGGAGCGAGAACACACTATAAGGACGGTTTAAACAACAAACGCCGCAGGCAACGGCTTCAAACAGTTAGCACTCAAGCCGCTTACCTGTTCGTCCTTTTGCTTTTTCTGTACTGCGCTCAGTAGCATTTCTTCTGCGCCATGTTTTTCACCAACAAAACGCGCAGCTAGACTCACACGCGGTCTATTGACATATTGGCTTTGTTTTGGGCAGGCCGGGCCTCAATGACTTATGGGATTTCGCAGCAGCCCCAGAATTCATGCAGGAGCGGCGTGCCGTTACTCTGCTGCTCATTGCTGGAGGTGCTAACTGCGTTGCGGCGTGACAATACTTCACCTCGAGCTTCCTGCACATTGATCAAAGCTAGTTAAAGCGCAAGAATCACCAGTGCAAACGCTGCGGTACTGATTTCTCTGCATGTCAAGCAGTCAACCGTCCCACCTGCGCCCTCAGCACCCCATGGCCAGCAGTGCGGTATCTCTAAACGCACACCTACCAAGCAACAAGTAGGTCTGCGTAGGAGCACGTCATGAGCGCGCAAGATCTTTGGTGGCTGACGGGCGCTGTCGCGTCGCGCGGCTGTCGTGAATTTAGCTTGACATCTGCTTAGCGGTGTTGGTGTCCATCGTCATGGCCTAGGCACGGCTTTATGGGACTGCATTCCTACCTTTTTGGTGCATATGTTCACGACTGGTTAACTGCTGATTGCATGGTTCTGATCAGCGCTGGCCACTGGCTCAGCAGGAGCGCTATAAACAGATTTTCAGGACTTCTGATTAGCCAGTTGAAATCAACAAATGGTATTGTCAGTCCGTTATCAATCATTTCCCTTTGCCACTACTCTCATGGGCATTTTGGCTG
Organism: Eimeria necatrix; assembly: GCF_000499385.1. Lineage (NCBI taxonomy): Eukaryota > Apicomplexa > Conoidasida > Eucoccidiorida > Eimeriidae > Eimeria > Eimeria necatrix. The sequence goes on from NW_013652785.1 coordinate 36,751, forward strand.
TGCAGCCAGGGCAAATTGGCATCTTAGTCCTTGTAACTTTTTGTTTAGGAGGGCGTGGTATTGCTGTTGAAAACGCAATCCAGATCATCTGCTGTCACTACGGTTTGAACGTGACTTCAAGTTTGGCGCGTTTTTGTCACTTGCGCGGAAAATAAAATACTGGCGCTTTCCGCTTGCTAAAACCGGATACCAGCGTTTTTCTAGCAGCCCGTAGCTGGATTTCGGTTGCGTTACATTATGGCGACGCTTCGTGAATTGTGGTTGAAGCTGGCACCTTGAGCAGCTGGGCATGGCTGCAGTGCTTGACTCTATTTGAAATGGCTCTATAGAGTTAGGCCAGGTGAGAAACCGAAACGCGGAAAGAAAGAACGTCGCAGCAAAAGTCACGTGCCAGCTTACGTGTTTTGCCCATATAATACCCTACAAAAGCTAGTCACCGTAGTGCTCAGCACGGCTTGATAGAGAATTCCCTGCAGGACAAGAATGGGACCAAGCCACGTAAGGGCACATCTCGAAGGAATACCACTAGCGTCTAGAGTATGCAGCAAAAAGGGAGACAACGTCAAATGAGCACATGCAAAGTATGCCTTTTCTGCTGCACCCAACTTCAATTTTGCTGTTCCGAAAGTTTTCTTTCACACACACGCTTCAATTTTGCTATTCCCAAAGTTTGCTTTCGGTTTAAAGACGATGTGAAGAGTAGAAGCTATTCATTCGTTTGGGATCAATTTCTGCACTTCACGTAACAACACTTCGCGTCAAGGCGTGTGTCAACTGAGTATGCTTTTCTGAACGTTACCAATAGACTGCGGTCTTAATTTAGCTTTTTTGTGGCAAAACTGCAGTAAATATTGTTCGCGCATGTGTCCTGCCCAGTCGTGCAGTCTCATTTTTTTCCAGTCTTATGTGTATACTAAGCTAGCAGAAGTGCGAATTTGCACGCCGCTCAGGTGATGCGCCATGTCTCAACATCTGCAAGCTCACTTGTGCAACGCTAAAACACAACTTCGACAGCAGCAATGTAGGAGAAATGCATAGGCTCAATGTTTGTTGTGGATGGATCAAGCAGAACAGCCAATCTGTAGCGACAAGACGGATATGGGGTAATCTATGTAATGTGCGGCCAGTGAAAATGAGACACTACATGTTTCGGAAAGGCTTTTGCGAATTGCTCCGATGCTTTGCCCTTGTTGCGGGTATGAGAGTACTAGAGTGCCAAGCTGATGAAATGAAGTGCTGGGGAGGTAGTCGGGCAGCACAGTGTATGCGAAGTCAGCAAGCGTGCTTAAGACAGACAAAAAGCGGCGACAGTGCTTATTGTGCAAACCATCTCGACCTCGTTCAACAATGGGCCGACTCAACATTAGGAGCATAGGGAAAGATGCGTGTATGCTGCATTTGGAATTTTGAAGTTTGGGGCATGCACAATACAGTGGTCGGACTGATCGGCACAGAGAGTACGTGCCGACAAGTTGAATTCATTCCCCTCAAAGTAGCAATAGAAGCAGCGCCTCCTGCCGCATATTGTACGCAATGCAAGAAACCTTGCGCGTGATCGTCTACGTAAACATTCGTTCTGAGTGTTTGACATCTGTTAGTGACCTGGTCGCAAAACTGTCTTTGACCCCAATCCCTTGTGAGTTCAGCAGATTCACTATAGCGATCTGCAGCTTGTCCTGCTCAAGACAAACTGCATAGTACGACTCTGGGAGGATTTAATGCGGCACATATTCTGGTTCATCTACTTGCTTGCAGCTGTTCTGCCTCCTCAACAAGGGGCCCTTGAATCGCTAAAAGCTGCCTGCACACTCTTAGCGCACTTCAAAATGCAGGCCATCTTCCTTGCAAAGGTCTTGCTCCGGCTACGTGAAGCTCCAGAGGCCTATCGTAAACAAAAAGGGATCTGCTGGGCTTCCATATTTATCTAAAAGATGAGTGCATGAGTGGCCCGCATCAGCGCTTGAATTGCAAACATCAATTCGTTCTGCACGCACTCGGTAGTTACGTAAGTGGAAATGCTGGTGCGCGTTGCTCTGTGTGGGAGCCGAGTGGCTGGCCGGAAGCGAATGTGGCGGATAACTTTACTTGAGCAGTTGAAGGACAGTACGGTCGTTCACCTGATGATTGCGAGACTTTGCATTTGAATAATACACAGCGACCCACAGTGCATTGGCTGCGCGGGAAACAGAGAGTACGACCGATGGGATGCCAGCATGGCAGCCTGCAATGACAGAGTCCTTGCTGAAGTGCATGGTGACAAACACTGAACAACGTGCGTGCATGGGGTTTGCTTTCTTGCTGGAGTGCGGATTTGTGCTGGGGCGCTACATGTGGACTTCAGTGCAGAATGCATACAATGAAGCTCAATAACTAGAGACAGGCAACAGGATTCTTCTAAATGTGAAAGAGACGCACGCTTCGCAGAGAGTATGTGTGGATTTTCACCATCTTAGGCCAATAAGATCTGTCATGGCAGCTTCTATTGCTGCATTGGTGCTGGGACGTACCTATGCGTTAACACAGTGCGATAACAAGGTTATCAACGAAGGCATATTGCTGCCGCCTTTACTGATAGCCGTGTTTCACAATTGCTTGGGTGAGTCTATGAAGAGCATGCGGCCGCTTAACCATAAGTGAGTGTGATGCTTCGCTGGAATAAGATGTAGTGTTACGTTTGTTTGCGCTTACCCCAGGGCGTGCCTTTGAACTACAACTCCGATACCGACGTGGAATGTGGCGTTGCTGTGACGGTGGCTTTTTCGGGCTCACATTTCTGTCGGAACAGCTAGTGCGCAAGCGCATCGGCCAGCTGTCGTGGAGATGATTGTCAATACTCAGGCAAACCTGCCCTTTTATGGGGGTTGGCAATAATGTAATTGTAAAAGCGAACTGTGTGGTGTGCATGGCAGGAACAAAGTGACGATCTAGAAGCCAGCAAAGGCCTTGGGCAGGGATTGCAGTTTTAAACAGGTGAGAGCTTGGACTTTGATGAAATTCTAGGTTTGTGTGTTTGATGTGGGTTGCAGAGTCATAAAGTACGTACATGATGCACAGGCAGTGAGCGCGAAAGAGAGGATGCGGAACCGACAATGTAGGCTTAGGATTTCAGCCTCCTTAGATACTAAAAGGGTTGTATCGCGATACAATATTACACCGTTACTTCTCAACTCACCCGCGACGTGTGGAACAATAGTGCATTCGGAAAGGCTTTCGCCACATGCGGGCTTGCGCTAACTTAATCCAAGGAAACCCATGCGACGCGTCAGGCGACGAAAGAAACGCTGCGTTTAGGTTATAGTCATTGAACGGCAAACAAAAATTTAGCTTGGGAATCCGCTGGGTTGGGGTCTCCTGCTGCGTTCTCTGCATATCGTATCTCAGAAATTCGCTCTGCATCTTCACTATGTGCATGTTGCCGGCAGTTGCTTCGTCGCATTGCTGCCTGCGAGCGCACACCAGCGGAACTATTTGAAGTCTCTGAACGCGAAAAACGCAACAGGGTACGATGAGCCGGTTAAGAGGTGCTCAGAAACGTCGCATGCTGCGGGATTGGGTTATCACGAGTTTAGCTCGTGATTCCAGTCTCTTGCTCCAAATGTCAGGTTGGCTGAAGGCAGGCAAAATGGTGCCGCCTAGGGCTTTTTCTGCTTACATATCACCGTGGCATCCGTTGTACGCGGAGGCTGTGTTATGATGCCATATAAGCTTCGCGAGCTAAATGCATATGGACGGCAAAAGAAAGTACGCATGCCTGCTAAGCAGTTAATGCAGTGCTACCCACGGATGCTTAAAGTCCTCTCACAAGAGCTGGAAAAGCCATGTGCCAAATATTATCTGCTGATTTCTGTCTAGTGTGAGGGGATCAAGCGTCTGTCTGTTTCGAGGATATGCAGCAACTATAGTGCTGCGTGCATGAGTATTTGCGTGCTACAGAGGGTACGTGTGAATTTGTGGCACGCCAAAGGACCAGTGGACAGCAGCTGGCGGGGAAAGTCCAAACCTTGTGGTTTCTGCGGCCTACGACTGCACAGCCGAAGCTAGAAAAACTTTGTGGAACATTTAGGCTTTCACGCTGTTTCGTGCGGCGACTGCGTCTGTGGAAAGTTAGAACAAAACGATGAAATGCCACAGCTAAAGCGACACTACCATCTTTCTACATGTACTCTGCACGAGTGGTTCTTTGAAAAGGATGCACGCCGCGTACCAAACACGGGAACTGCTGTGGCTTGCTGGTCTGGTTACTTGGTTGCTTAGGGCAATGAAGGCGTCACTATCCTTCAACCGATTATAGATATGCTCGGTTCTGGAGAAAGAGTAACTGATTCAGTGGACTTGTTGAGGCAGGAAGTAGTGGATAGCGTCGCATCGCGTTCGGCACACCCTGCTCTTGACAGCTGCGGATGTGCCACTTTGCTCAATAGAACAAATATGAGTGAGGGGTTTGCAGTTCGGCCGCACACTGTCTAGATCCGGACAGAGACCGTTTAGAGTCGTGGAGTAGTAGAGTGGAGTGAGGAAATGAATACGCATGCAGGACTTGTGCATGCGTATGGAAAACACGGTGTGTAACAAGCACGCTACGCAGGGCAGTAAGATTGAAAAAAGAAATGAGAATGCCAGCTAGATGTGGGATATGACTGAAACAGCGGGTATGCAAGCCTGTTAAGCAGAAGCTGTAGGGCTGGTCTGGGCCAGGTGCTTTAAGATCTTCAAGCAACGAATGCAGAAGTAATGTGCGTTCGCAGTGTTGGGTGCGCCGTGCCGTACACTGTACACCAAATAGGGGAAACGAGTGACAGGGCTTCGCCGATTTCGTAGGAAAGCAACAATATCTACTCCAGGGAGGCACATTTTTGTTGCAGAGCAATGTAGCTGCGCGCCCTATAGCAAAATGACGCAGCGAGTTCGTTCTTGCGTGCAGCATCTCATTCTTGCAGCTTGCTCCGCAGGTTTAAATCACAGCAGTTAATAAGTTGCCCGTAGTGACAGTAACGCACAAGCTCATTAAGGTATGCATCGCCCAACGATGGATGTACACGCACTTAAGCGGTGCGAAGATGTCAGTGCGTAGAACGTGCCAAACGCTGGCTTCGAAAGGATTCAGCGATTTTCTGCGTCACTCTTTATGCCTTGCTTTCTTGTACAGAGGCTTCACCAGCGCGGCTGTGAGTATTCGAAGAGTGCCCACGCGATGTAGGCAGGTGACGCCAGGACACGGGGGCGTAAGACACCTGCAAATTTAGTGAAGTTGCGGAGAATGCGCTGCAACGGAAAGCATTCGCTTGCTCATACCCCACGCTGGAATGTCAGCGTCTTATGGCTCTGCTGCAGTGTCCACTGAAATATGATTGGAGGCCCTTACCGGATGCGGCGAATATACTCGCCGCCCTGCACGACGGAAGCCGAAGTGGCAACGAAACGTACTTGATCACTTTTGCATGTGACGAGCTGATAGTTAAGGTCATTTAAAAATGCACAGAATTGTAGTTTATATGCCACTGAAATGTTGGGGGCCAGGTGTACATCTCCCTCCAACGTCGACATGCAAGATTTGTTGCACACGAAGAGGATCTACAATGTCGCGCAGTTCTGCAGCGCTCAAGGTGAAACTGCCTGCATGTGGGGCTCTCGATGATAAGCGTGTACGCAGGCCTTTTTCGCAATGTGTCATTGTCCTGAATTTCTAGGGCGACCTGCTACACATGAACGGCCACACAGCTTGCTGCGTTTGGTAAGGGTATTGGTACGCCGACATGCGAGTTCGGAAACCTACGAGCATTGTTGCTGCCAGACAATTATCGCTGCCATGTAAAGATATGCTGTAAAGCACTGTATGGGCACGCGGTTGCGACTGCTGGGATTGTAAACCACAGGATGGCTTTGAAGAGCTTCGACAACTGGCGGGCTTGCCGTTTTTAAACAGTGTGAGGCTAGAAGCACTAGTATTAGCAAGTATTCGTCTCCCTTGACACATAAGCTTTGATGCGTGGAAGACTCCCCGATTGGAGTGTAACAAACCCCCATGTATCGAGTGTCCTGTGCCTTTTGGTGGATGACGCACCCCGCAGCGAGCTGCACTCAAGTGTCCTAGATGCCAAAATTGCATGCAGCCCACTTTGAAAAGTGTAGTGCCTGGATAAACGGGTTGCCCTTCACTTGGAAGCAAAACATGCATGTTGGGCTCTTGCTCTACACAGCATGAAAGGCGTAACAGAACCTCACGCCGCGCCCCAAGCAGGCGCAGAGAACCCCTTTGTAGTTTGGATGGGATGTGGGAGGAACAGTTAGTACGCAAGCGCATCAGTCGAATAATGCCTTGTTTGAGGGCGTTCGTCCACTTGAGCCGTACACGTTTGAAAATAGTGAGAACGGAACCCGCACAACGCTTGCTGAATGCGCCATGCACACGTTGTAGCAAGCCCGTCCAGGGCAATAAGCAAGAATGTGTTAATAAATACAAGTGGTTTATCTGGTGCAACTGTCAAACTGAGTTTGTGTGGACACTGCCGTTGTAGGCCTTGATAGTCTTCCGCAAGTCCCATTGGGTCGAGTGTTGGCAGTACTGGGGATCACTTCGCTGCTCCCAGCACAGAGGCGAAGTAATTGACTGTGCTAAACCTTTTCAGTTGGGCTTACAGAGAATGCACAGTCCTTTGCCGGCATCGTGTTTAAGTCGGTGATGAGATCATGCAAATGTACCGACGAATCTAGCCCTCGATAATTCCGATAGAGTACGAATTTCGATGGCTCCACGCCAAAGCCTATAACGTTGACAAAATGGCGTGCCTCACGTTTGAACAGTTGGGTGAGGTGCTGAAAAGCCTTGCCAGGTGTCTTGGCAACGTAAATAAGCGCCATGCGAATGTAACTACTATTTTATTACGTCGCGGCGCCGTTAATTTATCTGGCGCATTTGCTCTGACGTCGAAGTCACCGTTGCTTCCAGCTGGTTACAAACGCTAACCGAATGCGTAGCAGGATCGGCCTTCTTTGTAGCCGTGTATGTTGTGATGATCTGGTAAGCTTGACGGACCCGCAGCAGGCTTTAGCAAAACTGTTCGGCGTTGGACGTTACCTGCGTCTTTTCTCAAAAGATAGAGGCTTTGGGGCCGCATTTGCAACATTTGAATTGGATCCGGTCACTGCAGTGATGCGCACAACGCTTTCTTTGGAGCCTGTGTACTTTAGTCGTTATGCAGTGATTGCGATTTTCGATGGCAGCTAATGTTTTCTGGTGCCTCGGCTAGTGCATGAGCTTACTGTGCGCCGGAATTATCGCCTCCGATGCCACGCAATGCATGAGCAAGCGAACGTGCATTGACAGCGTATGGCGTGTACCGCAGCAAGACGCGTAGTTTCAAATTATCTAAGCAGTGGCACAGCACGACGGGAGCCTGGAGTGATCAAATCCATACTGGACAACAAACGTGCTGCGCTGTGTGTTTCTTAGCATTTGAGCGTTGAACAGGAGGCGTGACTACCGTCAAAGTCTCCACTGTTTTTGCCACGATTTTGTGTCCACTGTTTTCGCCACTATTTCGTGCATCCGCCGTTTGTAGCTGTTTGTAAGAGCGTTTCAGTTTTCGGGCTATCATCCTGTAGAGTTACAGCACAGCCAAAAGGCAGAAAGAGGTTCGTACCGTTGACGGAGTTGTGCAATGCTTGAAGCCAATATGTGCTGTATAACGCCGTATTTTCAGCTGCAGCTTGATTCTGAGCTGGCGTTTCTGTGGAGCAGTTCAATTACGGCGATATGCTTCAAGTCACGTCAGTTGAAGGACTAATCAGCAAGAGACCGGGTGCCCGGTTGTTTTCGATTCTGACATCGTGTAGCCAGTACGCTGTTGCAAAGGCACATGCACCTCTGATTCAACGCGAATTGGAGGTCTGCATGCAGGCAAGAAGAAAAAGCCTTTTTTGTCTTCTGGCTTGTGACTTTTAACTACGCTGAGGGTACGCTCACTGTAACCGGGCAACCAGAGAAAGCTGACAATTACGTTTCTTCGCCATCTACTTCCGGTGTGCCCCGGATAAGAAAGCTGCCCTAGCCAACGAAGTGCCCGTTTCTTGGGGAAATTTCTTTCTTATACGTTTGCAGTGCTTACATGAGCCATGATGCGTAATGGCTCTACGCCTTCAGGCAGCACAGCAGGGAGAGAAAACGTTGGATGTCATAGCTACGCCCCAATTGCAGCATAATGACTGTGGCAGCCTTGTTTCTGTGCTATCCTTTGGCCGAGCACAGCAAAGGCGATTCGGGAAATGGTAGTCTACGGTCAACTAGCTCGTTCGAATAACAAATTTCTTTCTTTAAGTTTGAGATTGGTCAGAAACTCGACCACAATATTTGGTTGCAGCAAGTCTATTCTGGCACGCTAGATCATAAGTCAACTAATCAAATATCGACTGCAGATTTCCCCTAGCGCCTTCTGGAATCGTGTGGGCCAGTGAGAGAGATGAATGCGGATCGCTTCAGAGAGTAAGGGTGCTACGTTAGCACAAACAGGCGTGGAGTATGCTGAAGTAAGCGTTGCGGAATATTAATCTTTTGTAATCGCACGATAGCAGTTATTGTGCCTCATAGCGATGCTGAACTGAGCGGTGTGCTACCAAATGGAGCAAACGCAAGAACATACTGCTCTACTTGCAAATGATGAGGGGTCGGTGACCTACGACGTCGCTTAATTGTGTCATGGACTCCCAAATTTGTTTCAAGTACAGCGGCAGCCTGCGCGCATGGATTGATGCCTGCACCAATGTATTACACCTATGCATGCCCATGGCTTGTTTACACCGGACCCTCTGACAAAATAGTGCACTATTAAAAATTCTTTTTCTGGGGTTCTACTGTCCAAAGAACATGCACAAGCCAATTTTGGAGGCGCGCAAGCTACTTTTGCTGTCTCGGTCCAGAGGCGAACGCCCTAGAACACAATGTTTTCAGTTATTGTGGCTGAGTGTCTTGGCATTTCAACCAGATTGTAGGTCGTATTTGCGGCAAACCTTAAGGACAAAAGTCCTTGATTTCGTGAGTACACGTAGACTTGGGTTTCAAAGTGTCTGTCGGCGTTTGCTAGCAACGAGAAAAGATAATGGGGTTAGCGCTGTTCAGTTACTTCACCCAGTGCGCGGCTGACATACAAAAAAATTTTCCCACTAGCTGTGCGCCATTGCGTACATCAAAGCGGCTGGTGTGAGGGAGTTGCCAGTTGCTGCCGCTTGGCTGTTGAACTAATAGTGTTCCAGCGCTGCCCAAAAATGCAGTGCATTTGGCCCTGCGTGATGTGCAGTTCTCGCTGGTTGCCTGTGTGGTATGCTGAAGGTTGGAAGTCTGTGGCTTCACCACAATAGCGTAAAATTGGATTTACTGATCGTCGGCGAGCAGCTGCCAAGTTTGTTTCCTGCCGCTGACATGCAGACGTTCGGAGTGTTGTAGAGTACACTGTGAATAGTTACAACTGTACAATGTAAGCTGACCAGAGCGCTTGATGTGTGCTCGACATGTGGTGGCTTCAGGACGAGGACGTGAGTCATTTACAACTGATCCAGACACCCAACACAAACCCTGCATCGTTTACGTAACAATAATGAGTGTGAGACAAAACATGTGAATTCCATAGTGAGCGTTTCAAAAGATCATTTGGTTTAGTGAAAGGATACCAGCGTTACGTGATACCTGCAGTATGGAACGGCGTATATGTATAATATATATATATATATATATATATATATATATATATACCTGTGTGTGTGTGTGTGTGTGTGTGTGTGTGTGTGTGTGTGTGTGTGTGTGTGTGTGTGTGTGTATGTTCACAGCACGTGTATACGAAAGAGGCCAACTCCACATACAGGCGATGCCACGTTTGTGCCTTCAGTTTAGGCATGTGTAGGAGAATTGAGCTACTATCAATTGAGCGAGCAGCAGCGCTTGCCTCTCATTTTTCACATCTACTTCTGCAGTGTGTCAGTAAAAAATTGCTTTTTTTGTACATGCCCTGGGTTAAAACAGCTGCTTTACTATTGTAACACTTATGAACTTTGATACATTGTAATCTGGCGGTGCCTTGAAGAGGTAATGTAGGAGTGCTACTTGAGTATTCGCTGCAGCCTATCCGCGGATGCGCAAAGGAGATACCGCGCGTTCAAAACAGGCCACTGTGCTGTAGCGCGCTAAGTTTCTCGGGCAGGAGATTCCAGCTTGGCTGCCAGCATGCTGGAGAAGCCGAATAGCACCTCCAACAGTGTATGGGCAAGCCAAAGCTTGACTTACGAGGCAGCAATGGAGCCAGCTCTCCGCTTAGGGCCTAGGATGTTTTGGCGCCGCATCAGTGTTATTCGTTAAGAAGCTTCGCATGATGAATCAATCGGAAGGTCAATCAACTGAGTGGAATGATCATTGCCAGGAAGCATTTGGCGCACGTGATCTTTATCCTTGATATGGCATTGTTGCGGCAGAAGACACTGCATTGTCAATGGATGAATATTTGAACTTCAGCACTTCTGTCCGCCTCACGTCTTTGTTGCGTGTTTCGCCGTGCTCAGTTGATTTTAGAATTCCTTTTACGATGCATGCAATGCTTGTCAGGGTCCAATGGCTTAGTTCGTCAGCCGTATGAGTTGAGCAAAATGAACAAACACGTCTGTCTGCAGTACGCTGCGCGTCTTTAGAAGTCGATAGGTTTCCTGACAGGCAGAAATCAATGATGACAAGCGTCTTAACCTAATTCTGTTCCTAGCATCTGAGCATTGTATTTCGTCTAGTGCCAGATTTCGGTTTGTGCAGTGCTGCAGCATACCTCACCATAACCGGACAGGAGATTTCAAGTGGGAGTCTTAGACGTGTTCTGGATGTTGTTATGCGTGCCTTCGCCTAAAAATGCTGCAGTCGATCAGTAAGCTGCAGTTTAACTTCAGATGCCTGGAGCACAAAACCTCGCGCCTTGTACGAAGCCTTTGAGCACGAGTCTATACATCAGGAATGCAGAACACGCACTTTCGCGCTGCATTCTTGCTCAAAACGCGAACTCTGCATCAGTTTGTGCGTCAACAACAATTCTTGATGGGGTTGCGCACCAACTTCATTTATGCAATCCTTTAGATACACTCTTGTAATACAATTGTGCGTCAGCTAGCTCCTGGGGGCTTTTGGACTTTTCTTTTGCATGCCACCTCGCTTTCGCAACACAGGTAACACATCCGTTGCCCTTTGCATTGCTCTCCTCCTTTAGAAAGGTAAGTACAGACACAGGCAAAGTGAGAGAAGCACACCTATGAGGCAGAATTGCTCCGAACTCCTGCCTCAACCGGTTTGATATCGTGCATCGGCGATGGCGCCCGAAAGCATCAACAATGGGTCTGCAGACGGGGTTGCTTTGGGAGCGAATCAGTAGTGCTGGAGCTAGTCGAGCCCTATCTGCAGCATGCGCCTTTCGATTACTTTATTAATGTATTCTTTAGCGCGACGCAAACACCGCTGGAAAGTGAAGATTAGCGAGGTGGGCAGGAAGTATGTGACGAGCCAAGAATCATGCGCGTGCAGCGAGCCAGACACTACGTTGTGCAGCGCTCACCAAAGTAAAAAGCCGTCTGTCTTTCTGGTCTAGGTAGCGGGCGGACATAAAATCGCCGCCACGTTTGCAACCCTTCTTGCCAAGAGTTAGTTACTAATTCCTCTTCATACCATCATAAGCGCTGAGCTCCAAAAGGTTTGCCTGTGCAGCAAACAATGCCAGGATTACCCGACGGCTGTTGCGCTCTTTCAGTGATTTTTTACACCGCTTCAAATTTGTGTTGACAGTTTCTGGAAGAAGTACATCTTCCAGAACGTAGCGCACGTGACAGCTGAAATAGTTTGTCCCAGAAGGTGCGCGATCTTTGTCTTGCAAGTGGCTCCGGTGCAATCGATAGACGTCATGGACGTTAACTTTGAGCCAGCGCAGTCGCAGACCAGTCTCCATATACCTTCCCTGAACGCTGATTAGGTTCCTGGCGCGCTGCAGGACATGCTGCAATTTTTTTGCCTGCCAGACAAGGTGCTGTCACCCTTGCTGAAACCATATCTCCCTAGAGGGTACGCGCTTTGTTTTGGCGTATGCAAGTGGCTCCTTTGTAATTTTTAGCGTACAGGGCACTCATATTGAATTTAAGGCAATGCTCTCGCACTCCAATCTGCAGCAGTGTTGAATTTGCTTGAATTCAAAACTCAGCATCCTCTTATTCACGCATAACTAATTTTGAAAATTCTCCGTAGACTCAAGATATTTTTTATTGCTTCTGCTGTTTCTCGCTATTGGAAAAGCTTTTGGAGTAAAAAGTAACTTGATGCTGTAGAACAGTTTCTTTGTAGTAGGCATGGACCGTAAGCTGCAAATTGCCTGCACTGCTGTTGAGTGAATGATAGTGCCAGGACTGCGCTGCTGAGCAGCACCAGGGAAAACGATGATAGCTCGTTTTAAACAGCCGCTGCTCTTTTTTCAGTGCCTAGCCTAGAGGAGACGCACTCTTGTGCAGGGATACAGCACGCTCTTGCATGGGCTTGTTGTTGATGTTTTGCGTGCCCCATAGTAATCAAGATGCCCAATCCAAGCCGACCAGAATTTGTTTCCCTTAATGCGTGAAGTAGCTTCAATAATTTGTCCTGTTTAGATAGTCTTCTAAGAAATGCTCATTTGTAGGTCGCACTAATTTTTAGATGTCTGCAGGAGTAAATCCCTACCAACGACGAAAGGTGCAGTGGTGCCACCAAACAGCTAACACCCAAATAAAGGCTACTTGCCTAGCTCGATTGAATCCGAACAGATTGTGCGTTCTCCTGCGGTTGAGCAATGCAGCACTCTTGGACGGGCTACTAAAGTTCTGTGCTGGTGATAACGGGCTGCTGAAGTTTTGTGCTGACGTTGATGCCCTTCCACTATCCTCTGTGATGGTTATGTGGTCAAAGCTTTAGCCCACTTCAATGCCAGTACGTTTAAGGCACTTCACAGGTTCAAGGGCACTCCCCCCTGTTATCTGCGTTGTCACTGGCTGTCTACGAGTACATACTTGCAGCTTGCTTGTGCGCCAGCCTTGCGGGGTGGCAGCAATTGGCAGAGGCTCGATACAATGTGCAGTGTCCGCTTCATGCAACAAACAAGCGCTGGTGGCGTGCACGCAGCACTGAAACTTTTCTGTTGCCACTCACCTTCAGAATGTGGGTTGCTGTGCGAAAGCATATGCATTGCTGCATCCATGGCGTTAATGCTAGGCACTGCGCCCAAAGTACGCTCAAATGAAAGGACGCAATGCACGAAAATTCGGAAATGAGTGCCAGCTACCCTAAGAAACGCTTGCACGCGATTGCACTTTGTCCCAATGGGTCGTCAAACAAGTAGAGGCAACCAAAAAAACATGCATTTCAAGGGCAACTCACACTTACTCGTACTGGACGCTAAGCTACAGAAATGCAAACCGCTGCACAGGAAGTGAGTAAACGGCTGAAATAATTATAGCCTATTCGCGTTGTAAATGTAAATACGCAGCGTGCGACATACTACCCGTTTTGTTCACTTCTAGAGCATTCTTATGTTTTATTTGCATTTTTGGAAAAAATACATGGCACACCACCAACAGCGAGGATTTAACGACCCACAGTAAAGAACGATGAACTGCTCCACAAGTTTTCGATTACATGAATAGGAACTGCGTTCAAATGGACTGTTAGCGGACCTGCTCCACAAGATATATAAATTGGGCGAAAATGAAATGATGTCAAAAATCATTTGCATACTCTGCATCTCCAAGCTTCAGGTTGAGTGGGTACCTTGTTGTTGAAAGTCGTAAGCTGGTTGCTTGTTAGCCGGGGATTGCATTCAACATTAAAAGGCAGATACTGGATAAGCTGAATGGGAACTCTCGTCTTGTTGTGCGAGCCACTAAGTGCGCAGCCAGCT